>NW_025214007.1:36509-38000 GCF_004010195.1 Chiloscyllium plagiosum | reverse complement strand
TACTCAAAGAAACTATCAGAAAAGCATTCTGTGAACTGCTCATCCTGGCTAAGACTGCTAATTCGATTATTGTCCATGATGCATTGATTAAATTATTCCCTGATTAATTATATCACTTTATGACAACCGCCAAATATTTCTTCTCATCTGTTTTGACGCATGTAAGAATAATATAATGATTTTCACTTCATTTGTATTGATGCTAATTAATTCCATGTGTCTTTAAAATAGACCGGTCCTACTTACCAAATGCCGATAGAAAGTCCAATTTAAAAATATTTAAATGCTTAACGTGGTTAAATGTCTCAGATAATTCTATTGTAATTTAAGGTGCAAAACTTATTTCAGATGACCAGTATCCTTGTCTGTCACTTGAACCATGCATTGAATAAATTCGAACTGATTTCTAAATTTGGACGTAAGATGGCCAGTAGTTAGTATTACCAGTATAATCATATTCTTATTTCTTGTATATTAAAACTGATTTTCTGCTCTGTGCCTTAACTGTTGCATTTAGAGATGTCTGAATAATAGAAATTTGTCGAACTCGACATGTCATAATTCTGGTGTTATGGTGATTTAAACAAATCTACAAATTTCAAATCCAATTACCTATCTTGATTTTAGATGTACAAGTTAGGAAACAAATTGCATATCGAGGAGGGAAGGATGAGTAAATGTATGGACTTAAATTCTACCCAAACCAATTGAACGAATTTGCCATTCTCTGATTTTGCTGTTGATGGCCAGATTTTGCAGTAACAGATTCCTACCTCATAGAACATGAAACGTTACAGCGCAGTTCAGCCCTTTGGCCATTGATGTTGTCTGACTTGTTAAAATAATCTGATGCTCATTTATTCTACACCATTCCATCATTATCCATATGTGTGCCCAATGCTCATTTAAATGCCCTTAATGTCAGTGAGTCTACTACTGTTGCAGGCAGGCTGCAATACCACTACTACTTTAATTGAAGAAACTACCCCAAATTTCTGTCGTAAATCTATTACCCCTCAATTTAAAGCTATGTTCCCTCACGTTAGCCTTCACCAGCCGAGAAAAAGGCTCCCATTGTCCACCCTATCTAACCCTCTGATTATCTTATACGTCTTGATTAAGTCACCTCTCAACCTTCTTCTCTCCAATGAAAACAGCCGCAGTTCCCTCAGTCTTGCCTCGTAAAACCTTCCTTCCATAGGAGGCAACATCCCAGTAAATCTCCTCTGAACCCTTTCCAAAGCTTCCACATCCTTCCTAAAATGCGGTGTACAAAAACAGCACGCAATACCCCAGGTGCAGCCTTAACAATGCCTTGTACAACTAAAGCATGGACTCTTGGCTCATAAACCCAATCCCCCACCAATAAATGCCAACACACCATGTCCCTTCTTAACAACCCTATCAACCTGGGTGGCAACTTTCAGGGATTTATGCACCAACATTTAGAGATCTCGGTGTATCTACACTGCCAAGAATTTTACCATTATC
>NW_025214007.1:30817-32172 GCF_004010195.1 Chiloscyllium plagiosum | reverse complement strand
TGTTCTCTGACTCGGGTCAGTGGCAACACTTCCTCCTGCTCGTCAAATTGCTCATTCCCCACCGGTCCCTCTCCCATCATTACAAACAACTGCAGGAAATTGCCACTTAACCATCTTTGTTCCAAAGTGAAACTCACCAGTCTTGGGAATCTCTCCACCAAACGGGACTTCTCATCCCTGGACATGGTGCAAGCCAGAGGATTGTGAAGAGATACTGTGAAAATATTGTCAGTTGGCAGTTGGAAAATTGTTATTCAAGGAAAAGCTCCAGTGTGTGTCCCTGTCAGGCAGGGAGGAATATATAGAATGCGTGAGCCGTGGTTTACTAAGGAAGTGGAATCCCTGGTCAAGAAGACCAAAAGTCTTATGTTAGGAAAAAATGTGAAAACCCAGAGCGCTCGAGGGTTCTAACGATATCAGGAAAGACCTAAAAAGAGCGCTGTGCAAAGCCAGGAGGAGACATGAGAAGTTGTTTGCAGTTAGGATCAGGGTTGTGCCTCGGATCCTCCGGTAAGCAAGGGAAGAGATTGATGAGCGTTTGGCATTGATCGTCAAATCATCGTTGTCTACAGGAATAGTGCCTGTGGAATGGGGTATAGCATATGTTGTTTCCTTGTTCAAAAAGTGTCTTAGAGATAACCCTGGTAATTACAGACCAGTGAGTCTCACTGCAGTTGTTGGTAACGTGTTGGAGAAGGTTATTATAGATAGGATTTATGACCAGATAGAAAAGAATAATCTGATGAGGGACAGGTTTTGTGATGGGTAGGCCTTGCCTAACGAATCTTATTGACTTTTTGACAAAGTGACCAAACAGGTAGATGATAGTAAACAGGTTGATCTGGTGTATATGGGTTTCAGCAAGTTGTTCGATAAGGTTCCCCACAATAGGCAAAATGCAGAGGAATGGAATTGTGGGAGAGATTGCAGCTTTGATCAGCAATTGGCTTGCCAATAGAAAACACTGTTGTAGTTGATGTAACATGTTCTTCTTGGTGTCCAGGTACTTGCGCCGTACCACAAGGGTCGGTGTTAGGTCCACTGCTATTACATGAGATCTAATCTTGCCAATCAGTCTCCCATGGGGAACATTGTTGAACGCCTTACTGAAGTCCATATAGATCACATTTACTGCTCTGCCCTCATCAATCTTCTTTGTTACTTCTTCAAAAAAACCAAATCAAGGTTGTGACACACGATTTCCCACGCACAAAGCCATGTTAACTGTCCCGAATCAGTCCTTGTCTTTCCAAATACATGTACATTCTGTTCCTCAGGATTCCCTCCAAAAATTGGAGTATTCTTGGCAGATGCAGTTTCATGTAAGGGATGCGAGGTCATATACTTTGTTGGGA
>NW_025214007.1:20318-24267 GCF_004010195.1 Chiloscyllium plagiosum | reverse complement strand
TTTTTTTCACTTCAACACTCACATAGCTCGCACATACCGAGTTACAGGTTATAGCTGTGCAGTGGATCCCCAGACGGAACTAGTCCCGGGCTCACAGTCATAGAGTCCTACAGCAGAGAGACAGGCCGTTTGGCCCAATCTGGTCCATGCTGACCAAAATGTCCATCCACACTAACCCCATTTCCCTGCACTTGGCCCATATCCTTCTAATCCTTTCTTATACATGTATTTGTCCAAATGCCTTTTAAATGTTGTTAATATACCCGTCTCAACCACTTCCGCTGGCAGCTCATTCCATATGTGTACCACCCTCTGTGTAAAAAAGTTGCCCCTCAGGTTCCCTTTTATTCTTTTCCCCTCTAACCTTAAACTGTTGTCCTCTCAACCCTGGGAGAAACCCTGAGTGCATTCACCCTATCAATGCCTTTCATGATCTTATACACTTCAATAAGATCCCCCCTCAGTCTCCTATGCTCTAAACAAAAGAGTCCTAGTTCGTCAAACTTCTCCCAGACCATTGAATCCTGGCAACATCCTTGTAAATTTCTTCTGCTTTCTTTCCAGTTTAATAATGTTCCTGATAAAGGCATTTGCCCGAAACATCAATTTTCCTGCTCCTCGGATGCTGCCTGACCTGCTGTGCTTTTCCAGCACCACTCTAATCTTGACCCCAGTTTAATAACATCCTTCCTATGGCATGGAGACCAGATGGAACACAATACTCCAATGTGCAGCCTTACTAACATCCTGTACAACTGCAACATAACTTTCCAACTTCTTTAATCGAGAGTGTGGTGCTGGAAAAGCGCAGCAGGCCAGGCAGCATCGAGGAGCGGGAAAATCGACATTTCGGGCATAAGCCCTTCATCAGGAACGAGATCACCTCATTCCTGATGAGGGGATTATGCCCGAAACATTGACCCTCCTGCTCCTCGGATGCTGTCTGGCCTGCTGTGCTTTTCCAGCACCACTCTAATCTTGACCCCACACTCTCGACTCTGATCTCCAACATCTGCAGCCCTCACTTTCTCCTTCCCAACTTCTATTCTCAATGCCCGCCTCCTGAGCTGTGGGGAAGCCCTCTTGTTACTCTGAGAGTTCAAACCCATTGCAAACGGCCAGGACAGAATCTGTACAGCTGCTCCCTGTGCAGTGCTGAGGGAATGCTGCACAGTTGGAGGGGCTGTTGAGACATTAAACTGGAATCCCCATCTTGTCTTGTCAGGTGGGTCCAAAGATTAACAATGGTGCTATTTTGCTGAACAGAAAAGGACCTGTCCTAGCCAATATTTCCTGTCCATTATTGGGGAGGTGACAGTCTAGTGGTGCTATCTCTGGAATGTTAATCCAGACCCAGATAATGTTCTGGGGACCTGTGTTCAAATCCTCCCACAGCAGATAGTGGAACTTGAATTCAATAAATATCCGGAATTAAGAGTCTAATGATGACCAGGAATCCATTGTTGGGAAATACTCATCTGATTCACTCATGTTCATCACGGAATAAAGCAGCCATCCTTAACTGCTCTGGCCTACAAGTGACTACAGACCCACAGCAATGTGGTTTGCTCTTAATAATGAGGGATGGGCAATAAATGCTGGCCTAGCCAGCGATGCCCTCATCCCATGAATGAATAAAAGAGAATGTCATGTGGCCAGTATTTATAACCTTGAGAGATTGGTGGTGAAACGTCTTTGTCTGTTACTCTCACAGAGCTGTTAGCAAGGGAAGGTTCCCCCAGTGATAGTGAAGGAACAGCAATAGATTTCATCCTTTGGCAGGATCAATAGACTTTTGTTGGATCCCATACTTGGATCAATGCTGGGTGATCCATAACATCACAGGATGTAGGAGCAGAAGTAGGCCATTCAGCCCATCAAATCTGCTCTGTCATTCGGTAAGATTGTGGCCAATCTGCTAATTCTCAACTCCACTTTCTAGCCCTTTTCCCGATAACCCTCGCTTCCCCTTCCTGATTAAAAATCTGACCAGTCCGATTGAATCTGGCTTGACTTCGAAGTAGCACTTTGACTGGTTTACTCGGCCATTTCTGAGGATCATAAAGAGTTACAAGCATAAAAACAAGGAGCAAGAGTTGGTCATTCAGCCCTTCAAGCCTGCTATCCCAGATCACAGCTGATCCAACTGTAACCTCAAAGGCATGTTTCTGCCTCTCCCCAATAACCTTTCACGCATTCACTTAATGAGAATCTATCTACCTCTGACACTAAATTATTCAAAGAGCCAGCTTCCATTCCTTTTTCAGGAAAATGAGCACCAAGACTCATAGCCCTTTGTGAGAAAATGTCTTACCCCCAACTCTGTTTTAAATGGACTTCTTTTTAGCAATCACCCCTAGTTCTAGATTGTTCCAAAGGAAGGAACATTGACTGTTCCTTAAGTCACAGAAAAACCAGACTTTGTGGGTCATTAGTCAAGTCAAAAATGACAGTAAGTTCTGGAAAAAGAAATTAATGCAGAGGTCAATGAGGAATGTTTTGTGAAGTATTCTATCTGGATGCATCACAGCTTGGTCTGGTAACTGCTCTGCCCAGAACTGTAAGAAGCTACAGAGAGTTGTGAAAACAGCCCAGTCCATCACACAAGCCAACCTTCCACCCATTGGCTCCATCGATACTTCCCACTCCCTTGGGAAGGCAGCCAACATCATCAAAGACCCCTACTCCTACCCCCCGGTTATAATCTCTTCCAACCTCTTACATCGGGCAGAAGATACAAAAGTTTAAGCATGCATACCAACAGCTTCCCCACTGTTAGTAGACTTCTAAATGGACCTTGCAAATTTTAAATGTAATGTTGATCTCACTCTTTGTGCACCTTCTCTGCAGCTGTAACATTGTATTGCTCACTCTGTTCTGTTACCCTAATGCACTCTGTCTGGTATGACCTGCCGGTACTGCACGCCAAACAAAATTTTTCACTGTACCTAGGGACATGTGACAATAATGAATCAAATCAAATAAATAAGGACAAAATGAACGGAATGGGTGCAACGTTCCAGTTGAGGACCCAGTATCTTTACCGTTCCTGCAACTTCATTCCTTTTCCATCAGCAAGCCATTTATTAAACTGGATTTTGGCGTATAAATTTCCTGATGATCCCTTTGCTTTTGCGGTCCCCTCTGAAGAGGTTAGAGCATTAATTCAGGATGGTCCTCCTGAATGGGTGCACTTTGTACTTCTCAGAATTATAAATATCAGCCACCGGTAGCCCGCCTTAATGCTCCCCATGTTCTCCTGAAGTCTATTGCGATTCTCCTCATTGCTGGAGGGGCTGAATGGCCTACTCCTGCTCCCAAGATGTGTAGTAACAGGTCAGAAGAAATGAAACTATCCACAAGGAAGGTTTCCAGTGGGCCCATGTAAACACAGAATAATGTGGGGGAGTGAGCAGACCTGAGGGCAAACCTTTTACACAATAGTTTTAATTTGAGTTCATGCAAGTCTTGTGAATGAGATTTCCTGCTCTCTGTGGTTTTTGCAGAAACTGTCATGACAAGTGCGAATGCACTCTATATCATGACCATGCTCAATGTGTGTGTGAGAGAGAGAGAGAGATAGAGAGAGGGGGAGAGAAAGCGAGAGAGAGAGAGTGTATGTGAGAGCGTGTATGTGAGAGAGAGAGTGTGTATGTGAGAATGTGTGTGTGTGAGAGAGAAAACGTGTGTGTGTGTGTGAGAGAGAGAGAGAGAGACTGTGTGTATGAGTGTGTGTGAGTGACTGCGTGTAGATATGAGAGAGAGTGTTTGAGAGAAAGTGTGTGTGTATGTATGTCAAAGAGTGTGTGTGTGTTATGTGTGAGAATGTCTGTCTGTGTGTGTGTGTGTGAGAGTGTGTGTATGTGAGAGTGTCTGTGTGTGTATGTGAGTGTGTGTGTATGTGAGAGTGTGTGTGTGTATATATGAGAGTGTGTGTGTATATGTGTAA
>NW_025214007.1:13650-19748 GCF_004010195.1 Chiloscyllium plagiosum | reverse complement strand
GTGTGTGTATATGTGTGTGTGTGTATGTGACAGTGTCTGTGTGAGTGTCTGTGTATGTGAAAGTGTGTATGTGAAAGTGTGTATGTGTGTGTATATATGAGAGTGTGTGTATGTGAGAGTGTCTGTGTGAGTGTGAATGTGAGAGTGTGTGTGTGTGAGAGTGTCTGTGAGTGTATGTGTGTGTGTGTATGTGAGCGTGTCTATGTATGTGTATATGTGAGGGTGTCTGTGTATGTGTGTGTGTATGTGAGAGTGTCTGTGTATATGTGTGTGTATATGTGAGAGTGTCTCTGTGTGTTTGTATATATAAGGGTGTCTGTGCATGTGTGTGTGTATGTGTGTACGTGTGCGTATGTGAGAGTGTCTGTGTGTGTGTATATATGTGAGTGTGTGTATGTGTGTGCGTGTGTGCCACTCACATGAAGACCACCATTTGACAAGAGCTGCTCCCTTCACCAATCACTGCTACCACCCCCCTCCCCCACCACCCCACCTGACATCTGCAATCTTCAAACGTCACTCCACCTAGGAACAGTGATTAAACCTGTGCCAGTGAAAAGAACAATCTGGTCGGAACGATGTGAAATCTAAATGAGATAGATTCTTGTGCTGGATGTTAATGTGTCAGGATAGATACAGTTGCGAGGGACAGTGAAAGGTGGAAACACAATCAGTAGTCAAGTACAAAGACAGTGGCTTCAATTTTGCTGAAACATTGACAAAACCCAAGAAACACAAGGGATTTCACCTTGGTAAAGGGAGGCTTTCTAATGGGGGAAACAAATAGGAGTCCCCTTGTAGTAGAGGACAGTGTGATGAGGGGGTTAAATACTGTTCCGTGCAGCCATGATCAGGAATCCCAAAGAACGCTCTGCCTCCCCAGTGCAGGGTCACTGACTATTGAGATAATGATGCGCAGAGTGGGACAGGAATGTTTTATTGTGAGGAGAACTGAATACAAGAGTAGGGAGGGTATGCTTCAGTTATACTGGAGTATGCATCTGGAGTACTGTGCACAGGCTGGGTCGCCATACTTACAAATCATAGAGACGTACAGCATGGAAACAGACCCTTCAGTCCAACTCACCCATGCCAACCAATTTTTAAAAAATTCATTTTGTGAGTGTGGGTGTTGCTGGCTGGGCCCAGCATTTATTGCCCGTCCCTAATTGCCCCTTGAGAAGGTGGAACTGAGGTGCCTTCTTGAACCACTGCAGTCCATGTGCTATGGAAAATTGACCCAAAATGCCCTCAGGGAGGGAATTCCAGGAGTTTGACCAGCAACAGTGAAGGAATGGCGATGTAGGGTTGATGCCCAAAATGTCAATTCTCCTGCTCCTTGGATGCTCCCTGACCTGTTGTGCTTTTCTAGCACCACACCATTTCCTTCCTACCTGTCATTTCAAAAACTCACCTACCCCTGAATACTTAGTTCCCAGCTTTGATCTCCTTGTTAACCATGTCTTTGTAACAGTTGGAAGGTCATACCTGTTAACCTGTCTTTGTACCATTTATGCCTTTATTTTGTTGTGAATACATGCGTATTCAAATAAATTTAAGTTTGCCTTTTCACCGTTACTTTTCCCCTTTGACCCTATTTCCTGCCATTTTTCTCTGCTTGTATACATTGTCCCTTCCTGCCCCAAGCTGCCCTGTAATTGCTGCTGTTTCCTCAGAGTCATACAGCACGGAAACAGACCCTTCAGTCCAACCAGTCCATGCCAAACATAATCCCAAACTAAACTAGTTCCTGCCTGTGCTTGACCCATATCTCGACAAACCTTGGATGTACTCATCCAAATGTCTTTAAAATGTTGTAACTGTATCCGCATTCACTACTTTTTCTGATAGTTCATTCCCCAGACAAACCATCCTCTGTGTAAAACAGTTGCCTCTCAAGCTGTTTGTAAATCTTTTCCCTGTCACCTTGAAAATATGCCCCATACTTTTGAAATCCTCCGCCCTGGGGAAAAGATCTTTGTCATTCACCTTATCTATGATCCTCATGATTTTATAAACCTTTGGAAGGTCACCCCTCAACCTCCTACCTTCCAGTGAAAAGAGTCCCAGTCTTTCCAGACTATTTTTATATATCTAACCCTCCACTTCCATGCTTTATAAGATTACATTTCTCTTCTTCGAAACCCTGAAGCCCCCAACTCATTAGCTGTCCACATTCCTCGTTCTTTGACTCATAAGGACCACGGTCCCACCACAGTTCCAGTGAAGCCTGTCCCAGTGGAAGAGCTCACTTCTACCCCATTACTGGTGACAGTGCCCCACAAACAGTCCAAAGATGTGCAGGTTCGGTGAATTGGCCATGCTGTGTTGCCCACAGTGTTCAGGGATGTGTAGGTTAGGTGCATTAGTCATGGGTAAAACGTAGAGTAATAGGGAATGGGTTTGCGTTGGATACTCTTCAGTGGGTTGGTGTGGACAGTTGGGCAGTGGGGGGCTGTTTCCACTGTAGGGACTCTCTTAAAAAAAACTGAACCCCATTCCACTCAATCCAATCATTGTTTATAGCATTAAACTCTCCCCAAAGGGCATTTATAAACAGGATGTTGATGTGCTCTGAAACGACATTAGATTCCCTACGCTGTGGAAACAGGCCCTTCGGCTCAACAAGTCCACACTAACCCTCCGAAGAGTAACTCACCCAGATCCATTTCCCCCTGACTAATGTACCTAACACGATGGGCAATTTAGCATGGCCAATTCACCTAACCTGCACATCTTCAGATTGTGGGAGGAAACCCACCAGACACGGGAAGAATGCGCAAACTCCACACAGACAGTTGTTCAAGGCTGGAATCGAACCTGGGTCCTTGGGGGCTGTGAGACAACAGTGCTAACCACTGAGCCACTGTGCTGCCCGGGTTTCATAGTTCAGAATTATTTACAGAATCAGATGCCTGGCGGAATTCAAGCTGTGTTCCAAAGAATTAGCCTGGCTTACTAAATTACTAAGCGAAAGTAGAGGAGATCAGAATCAAGATCAGAGTGGTGCTGGAAAAGCACAGCAGGTCAGGCAGCATCCGAGGATCAGGAAAATCAACATTTCGGGCAAAGGCCCTTCATCAGGAATGAGGTGGAGAGATAAATGGGAGGGGGGTGGGGCTGGGGAGAAGGTAGGTAAGAGTGCAATAGATGGATGGGGGTGCAGCTGAAGGTGATAGGTCGGAGAGGAGGGTGGAGCAGATATGTGGGAAGGAAGATTAGCAGGTAGGACCTGCAGTGAGAGGGAGACTCACTGAGAGATCAGAATTAAGATTAGAGTGGTGCTGGTTACTAGCCCAGTGACAATACCACAATGCCGCCACAAGAAAGCGATCTTTAAAATTCCCAGACCGGACATCAGCGTAGTTCAAAAGCTCAAACAAATTGCTGGAAAAACTCAGCAGGTCTGGCAGCATCTGCGGAGAGAAAGCTGTGAGGGAGAGTCATTCAACCTGAAACGTTAACATTGATTTCTCTCCACAGATGCTGCCAGACCTGCTGAGCTTTTCCAGTAAATTCTGTTGGGGTTTTTGATTTCCAGCATCTGCAGTTCTGGGGTTATTTTTGGTCAGTGTGATTCAGTAAGCTCATGGTTGATGGGTGAACAGGAGCTGATGGAAGTTGTTGATGAGTATAGGAGTTGTTAAGATCAGATTACTTACAGTGTGGAAACAGGCCCTTCGGCCCAACAAGTCCACACCGACCCGCCGAAGCGCAACCCACCCAGACCCATTCCCCTACATTTATTTACCCCTTTAACCTAACACTACGGGCAATTTAGCATGGCCAATTCACCTGACCTGCACATTTTTGGACTGTGGGAGGAAACCGGAGCAAACCCGCACAGGCACGGGGAGAATGTGCAAACTCTACACAGTCAGTCGCCTGAGGCGGGAATTGAACCCGGGTCTCTGGCGCTGTGAGGCAGCAGTGCTAACCGCTGTGCCACCGTGCCGCCCAATAAGATGAATGCTAAACAATAAGGTAGAAAACCTGGTATTAAATTGTGGTGTGAAAATACAGAGAGGCGGCAGAAAGGCTAATCGTGGGTGATGAGTACAACAGGAAACAGTAAATGCTGTTATAAGTGCAGAAAAATAAAAGTGGTAAAGAAAATAACTGGTGCAGTTTTCAAAAGAAGGTGGCAGAGCAGCTGGAGAGGCTGGCAAAAGAGCAAATCGATTCACTCACACCATGTGGATTTGGGAGTGGTACGGTGTATTCGTGGTTAGCACTGCTACCTCACAGTGCCAGGGACCTGGGTTCGATTCCAGCCTCAGGCGACTTTCTGTATGTGGAGCTCGCACGTTCTCTTTGTATCTGTCTGGGTTTCCTTCCACAGTCCAAAGATGTGCAGATTCGGTGGGTTGGCCTTGGGAAATGCAGGGTTATAGTGTAGGGGAATGAGCCTGTGTGGGATATTCTTCAGAGAGTCAGTGTGGATTTGTTGGGCTGAACGGCCTGTTTCCACACAGTAGGGATTATATGGTAAATTACTGGCCAATCAACATTCATTGCCTAGTTCCTTAAGAATGTGGTGGTGAGCTGCCTTCTTGAACCACTTCAGCTTTGTTCAAGCAGGGATGAGTAAGAAAGCCGGCTTTGTCGCACTAAATCATTTGAAAACTTTCAGGCAATGCCTTTCCCTCCAGCAGAAAGCAACTAAGATGGGGAGGCATCACTTTAGCACATACATTACAGCCTGGAAGCAGTCCCCTGCACTGAAGAACGGACAGATGGGGTGGAATTTGTTAAGTGCGTTCAGGAAAGTTTCCTCAAGCAGTTATATGGAGGGTCCCACTTGGGAAGGGGCAAAGCTTGACCTACTTTTGGAAAATAGGACAGGTGCTAGTGGGGGAGCACTCTGGAACCAGTGACTATAGTTGTATTAATTTTAAAGTAGTTATGGAGAGGGACAAAACTGGTCCACAGGTTCAGGTTTTAAACTGGGGCAAGGTGAATTTTGATGGAATTAGACAGGAGCTTGCAGGGGGAGTAGTTAGTTTGTAGACAAAGGGACCTCCGGCAAGTGGGAGGCCTTTAAAAGTGAGATAACGAGAGTTCAAGGTCTATCTGTTCCTGTGAGGGTGAAGGGCAAGGTTGGCAGGAGTAGGGAACCCTGGATGGCAAGAGATATTGAGGCTTTGACCAGAAAAAAGGAGGAGGGGTGGCCCAGGTACAGGCAGCTGGGATCAAGGGAATCCCTGGAGGTATACAGGGGACACAGGAGTTTACTGAAGAAGGAAATCAGGAGGGTGAAAAGGGGGCACGTGATAGCATTGGCTGAGAAGATTGGGGTGAGCCCAAAGAGAAACTTTAAGTGTTTTAAAGGAAAGTGAATAACTAGAGAGAGAATAGGGCCCCTCAAAGACCAAAGTGGACATTTTTGTGTTCAACAGAAGGAAATGGGTGAGGTCCTTAATGAATATTTCTTCTGTATTTACCGTGGAGAAAGACAAGAAGACTTTGGAGCTTGGGGACGTTAATGGTGATATCTTGGGGACAGTCCATATAACAGGAGATATTAGAATGCATGAAGGTGGATAAATCTCCTGGTCCTGACCAGATATATCCAAGAACACTGCAAGAGGCTCCAGAAGAAACTGAAGGGGCCCTGGCTGATATTTTTGCATCATCGTTAGCCATGGGTAGGGTCCTGGAAGAGTGGAGGGTAGCGAATGTTGTGCCCTTATTCAGGAAGAGCTGCAAATAAAAACCTGGGAATTATAGACCAGTAAGCTTAGCATCTGTGGTAGGTAAGTTACTGGAGATGCTTCTGAGGGTTAAGATATCTGGAAAGACAGGGTTTGATTAGGAATGTCAGCGTGGCTTTGTGAGTGGGAGATCGTGCCTCACAAATTTGTTAGTTCTTTGATGAAGTGACCAGGAAGGTTAATGAGGGCAGGGTGGTAGACGTAGTCTATATGGATTTCAGTGAAACCTTTGATAAGGTTCCACATGGTAGGCTGCTCTGGAAGGTTAGATCGCATTGAATCCAGGGGGAGCTGGCAAATTGGATAGACAGTTGGCTTTATGGTAGGAAGCAGAGGGTAATAGTGGAAGGATGCTTGTCAGACTGGAGGCCTGTGACTAATGGA
>NW_025214007.1:0-1261 GCF_004010195.1 Chiloscyllium plagiosum | reverse complement strand
CACCTCCATCCCCCATCACGAAGGACTCAAAGCCCTCCGCTTCTTTCTTTCCCGCCGTACCGACCAGTACCCTTCCACTGACACCCTCCTTCGACTGACTGAACTGGTCCTCACCCTGAACAAAAAAAAAAAGAAGGGCTAATGCCCGAAACGTCGATTCTCCTGTTCCCTAGATGCTGCCTGACCTGCTGCGCTTTTCCAGCAACACATTTCCATCTAAGATGTTTCTCAGCCCCATTCTCCTGCCTTCTCCCCATAATCTTTGATCCCCTTACGAATCAAGAGCCTATGTATCTCTTTCTTAAATATACTCAATGACTTGGCCTCCACAGCTCTCTGCAGCAATAAGTCATTGTCAGTGGATTTAGAATTGAATTATGAGAGGGTGGAATTTTGATTTGATTTGATTTATTATCGTCACATGCACCTAAGTACATTGAAAAGTTTTGTTTTGCGTGCAGTACGACAGATGCAAAGACACAAATATTGTAGGGTGATTGAACAGAACGAGGAATACAAAGTTGCGACTGCAAAGAAGGTGTACAAAAAGCAAGATCAACATTAGATTTGAAATTTGAAAAGTCAATTCAGAAGTTTAAGAACAGTGGGGAAGAAGCTGTTCTTGAATCTGTTGGTACATGTGTTTAAGCATTTGTATCTTCTGCTTGATGGAAGAGTTGGAAGAGATTATGACCGAGATGGAAGCAGTCTTTGATGATGTTGACTACCTTTCTGCAGCAACAAGAAATATCAATGGAGTCAACGGATGGAAGGTTGGCTTGCATGATGGTCTGGGCTGTGTTCACAACTTTCTGCAGTTTCTTATGGTCCTGGACTGAACAGATGCCATACCATACTGTGATGCATCTGGATAGAATGCTTCCTTTGGTGCATCTGTGAAAGCTGGTGAGGGTCCTTATGGAAATTCTGAATTTCTTTAACCTCCTGAGGAAGAAGAGACATTGTTGTGCCTTTCCCAACTGAATGACATGTGTGACAGTGGATCAGTTGTTAAAGTACGATAAGAATGGAAAATTAAGATTCCCAACATTGATTTTCCACCCAAGGTTTTAATGGCTAGATGAGAATCTCACTAGAAAGTGGCAAGGGGCCTATTTGAATGCATTGATTTTCCATTATTGCCTAATTTAGTTGCATTTATACTCAAATTGCTATTTTCCCTGGTAATGGAGAGAAACTAAACAGCAACAATTCCTGAATTAAAAGTCCGAATGTGTAGGCACCCTCTGCCCATAAATAT
>NW_025214006.1:33752-38000 GCF_004010195.1 Chiloscyllium plagiosum | reverse complement strand
ACCCGCGCAGATACGGGGAGAATGTGCAAACTCACAGTCAGTCGCCTGAGGTGGGAATTGAACCCGGGTCTCTGGCGCTGTGAGGCAGCAGTGCTAACCACTGTGCCACCGTGCCGCCCACGGTGAGGAAGTGGCGGTGGAGGAAGCCCAGGACCTGCATGTCCTCGGCAGAGTGGGAGGGGGAGTTGAAATGTTGGGTCACAGGGAGGTGGGGTTGATTGGTGCAGGTGTACCAGAGATGTTCCCTAAAACGCTCTGCTGGGAGGCGTCCAGTCTCCCCAATGCAGAGGAGACCGCATCGGGAACAACGGATACAATGAATGATATTGGTGGATGTGCAGGTAAAACTTTGGATGTGGAAGGCTCCTTTGGGGCCTTGAATGGTGGTGAGGGGAGAGGTGTGGGCGCAGGTTTTGCTGCAGTGGCAGGAGAAGGTGCCAGGAAGGGAGGGTGGGTTTTTGGGGGGCGTGAAACTGACCAGGTAATCACGGAGGGAATGGTCTTTGCGGAAAGTGGAAAGGGGTGGGGAGGGAAATATATCCCTTGTGGTGGGGTCCGTTTGGAGGTGTCGGAAATGGCGGCGGATGATTTGGGTTATGCGAAGGTTGGTAGGGTGGAAGGTGAGCACCAGGGGCGTTCCGTCCTTGTTACGGTAGGAGGGGTGGGGTTTGAAGGCGGAGGTGCAGGATGTGGACGAGATGCGTTGGAGGGCATCTTTTACCCCATGGGAAGGGAAATTCCGATCTCTTAAAAAAGAAGGCTATCTGGTGTGTTCTGTGGTGGAACTGGCCCACCTGGGAGCAGGTACGGCGGAGGTGGAGGAATTGGAAATAGGGGTTGGGAATTTTGCAGGCGGTAGGGTGGGAAGATATGTAATCTAGGTAGCTGTGGGTGTCAGTAGCTGGTTCCATCCATTTGTAAAAAATGTCGGTGTCAAGGCGGTTGTCATTAATGGGGATGGAGAGGTCCAGGAAGGGGAGGGAGATATCAGAGATAGTCCAGGTAAATTTAAGGTCAGGGTGGAATGTGTTGGTGAAATTGATGAATTGCTCAAACTCCTCGAGGGTGCACGAGGTCGTGCCAATGCAGTTATCAATATTGCGGAGGAAGACGTGGGGAGTGGTGCCATTGTAACTACGGAAGATGGACTGTTCTACGTAGCCAACACGGAGACAGTCATAGCTGGGGCCCATACGGGTGCCCATGGCTACCCCTTTGGTCTGGAGGAAGTGGGAGGATTTGAAGGAAAAATTGTTAAGGGTGAGGACAAGTTCAGCCAAACGAATCAGTGTATCGGTGGAAAGGTACTGTTGTGGTCGTGGTGGATGGAGGTGTAGAGGGATTGGATATCCATTGTGAAGATGAGGCGTTGCGGGCCAGGGAAACGGAAGTCTTGGAGGAGTGGAGGGTGTGAGTGGTGTCTCGAACGAATGTGGGTTGTTCCTGAACTGGGGGATAGGACAATGTCGAGTAGGCAGACATGCGTTCGGTGGGGTAGGAGCATGCTGAGACAATGGGTCGGCCAGGGTGGTCAGGCTTGTGGATCTTGGGAAGGAGGTAGAACCGGGCAGTGTGGGATCCCGGACAATGAGGTTGGAAGCTGTGGGTGGGAGATCTCCTCCTGAGGTGATGAGGTTCTGTATGCTCGACGAGATGATGGTTTGGTGATGGGAGGTGGGTCATGGTAGAGGGGGTGTTAGGAGGAGGTATCTTTGAGTTGGCATCATGGTTTCAGCGGTGTAGAGGTCAGTGCACCAGACTACCACTGCATCCCCTTTATCTGCTGGTTAGATGGTGAGGTCGGTATTGGAGCAGAGGAAGTGGAGGGCTGCACGTCGTTGAGGGTGAGAGGATGGAGTGGGAGAGGGCGTAGATAGGATGAGGCGGTTAATATCTCGGTGCAAGTTGGAAATGAAGAAATCGAAGGCAGGTAATAGGCCAGTACGGGATGTCCAGGTGAATGGAGTGTATTGGAGGCCGCAAAGGGGTCCTCAGAAAATAGGCGGGAGTCTTCATTGTAAAAATAAGCTCTGAGGCGGTGGAAGAAGTGTTCGATGTCACGGCGTGTATTAAATTCATTGATGTGTGGACGGAGGGGGATAAAGGTGAGGCCTTTGCTGAGGACTGATCATTTGTCCTCAGTGAGAGGGAGGTCAGGGGGAATGGTGAAAACTTAGCAGGATTGGGAGCTGGAACCAGGCCTAGGTGTGGAGCTGGGGGAGGCGATGGAGCTTGTAAATGGAGTGGGTGTGGTGGTCGGGGGAATGGGGATGGAGTCGTGAGCAGGGGTGGTGTTCCCATCAGGGTTCTGGGGGCGAGGATGGTGACGGTGGGACGTGGGGGTGGTGTGACCAGAATGCAGGAGATTGGAGTTGGTGGGGCGGGAAGTGGTGGCAAACAGGGCAGTGGGGGGGGGGGGGGCGTGGAAGTCACTGAATGTGTGACATCAACGATGATGTGAGGGGCGGAAATGGCATTTACTTTATTTTAACCAATAAAGTAAATGGTTTGCAGCTACTCCATATCCTGAGCCAACAGCATTCACCACTCCAGAGGGAAGCAACTGCACAGGCCATGGATGGAGACTGGGAATTTCCAGACCTCTGTGGGACTCAGTGCCATTCTCCATGTGTAACCTTCATTGCATTAGTCTAATTTCCCAATCTGTCTACTTCTCTGTCTCCTGTAGGTATTCCTGATGTCCCTAACTCAGCAGAATTCCCAATTCCTGTCTCGTCCATCACTACATTGAAGACAGTTGGTCAGCCAGAAAGAGATGGAGAGGGAGATCTGGAGCCTTCAGTAAATCCTGCAGCCGGTAAGATCACTCTCAGTAAACAGCACAGGGAGGAGTTAGTGGACATTAATTCAGACCCTGGGGGCATGATGTTGGAATAATGCTGGGCAAGGAACATGAGAAAATGCTCAGGCTTCATTATCACCATCTTGTCTGAAAATTCATCTGTTCCGCAGAACCCTCCCTGTGTCTGTCAGTTTCTGCATTGTCTGTTTCATAAATACCATTTCCCCTATCTCTATCAGCCCCTACAATCCTGCTTATCCCTGTAAGCTCCTCATATCAGTAAAACTCTCCAAGTTTCTGACTTTGCCTTTAATCCCGGGTTCTGTCACATCTCTCCTTAACTGAAGAAAAACAACTCTTCAGTTTCTTAAGCCATTCTGGTAGGTGTAGTCCTGTCCAGACCTGAAAAACCTCCCTGTCTTTGTGACTTTTTGAACTCCTATTACCTTCATGATCTCTGTTACCTTCCCGTCACAATAACAAAAACGCTCTGTACCTTAGTAACCTCCTCCAGCTGATAGACTGCTCCTTGTATCTGGGCACAGTGCAGAGTGACCCTGCTTCTCTCATAAATCAGTTTCTGCATTTCTAATGATGCCTATGAACTCTTCCTGTCTCTAAAAGGCACTCAGTCTCTGAAACTCTGCTGGTCCCGACTGATGTAATTTCCTTCGGTAACTACAAACCTTTATACCTTTAATCTCCTCCAGACGCGACCACACAGTTTATTTCTATAACCTCTATGAGTGATAGACTCATGGAATGTACAGCACAGAAACAGACGCTTCGGTCTAACCCGTCCATGCCAATCAGATATCCCAACCAATCTATTCCCACCTGCCTGCACCCGGCCCATATTCCTCCAAACCCTTTCCATTCATATACCCATCCAAATGCCTCCTAAATGTTGCAATTGTACCATCCTCCACCACATCCTCTGGCAGCTCGTTCTATACACGTACCACCCTCTGCGTGAAAACGTTGCCCCTTAGGTCTCTTTTATATCTTTCCCCTCCCACCCTAAACCTATGCCCTCAAGTTCTGGACGCCCTGACCCCAGGGAAAATACTTTGTCTATTTATCCTATCCAATCCATGCCCCTCATAATTTTGTAAACCTCTGTAAGTCACTCCTCAGCCTCCGACACTCCAGGGAAAACCACCCAGTCTGTTCAGCCTCTCCCTGTAGCTCAAATCCTCCAATCCTGTCAACATCCTTGTAAATCTTTTCTGAACCTTTCAAGTTTCACAACAATTCTTCTGACAGGAAGGAGACCGCGATTGCACAAACTATTCCAACAGTGGCCAAACCAATGTCCTGTCCAGCCGCAACATGACCTCCCATCTCCTGTACTAAATATTCTGACCAATAAAGGAAAGCATACCAAATGCCCCCTTCACTATCCTATCTACCTGCGACTCTACTTTCAAGGAGCTATGAACTTG
>NW_025214006.1:9265-26876 GCF_004010195.1 Chiloscyllium plagiosum | reverse complement strand
ATTGGATTCAGGTTATACCATCTGCCATGGCAGGGTTTGAACACGTGTCTCCAGAATATTATATGGGTCTCTGGATTAACAGTCCAGCGAAAATGCCAGATGGTCTTTGCCTCCCATTATGGCCAATGGACATATATGACCTAATGTGGCTTTAAGGAGTTAAGCAATACTGGAGTCAATGTCGCACCATGTGAGAAACTGAGACATTGTTCATTTTGAATGGGAGAACAAAATAACAATATTATTTAAATACAAAAACTGTTGAAGTGTGTAAAACCTGAGACTCTTTTTTGTGAAACACAGAAAGCAAGCACATAGTTGCAACCGGTAATCAGGAAAACCATTGTGATATTGTCTCTCATTTCAAAGGAGTTGGAGGCAAGAATAAGGAAGTTTATTGAAACTGTATAAAGTGCTGGTGAGACAACATTTGGAGTACTGTGAACAACTTTGATCCAATGTAAAGAAAGGCGTTATTTCATTCGAGGTAGATCAGCGAAGGTTCACTCGGATAAATCTAGTACGGGGGAATGACTAATGACAAACATTAAACGGTTTGAGACTCTACTAACGAGAATGTGCAATGCTAAGAATTATCTCTTTGAAACATATTCGATTTTTAACGCGTTTTTCAGGAAAGATGTTGAGAGGATGTTTCCTTTCAGAGAAAATAGAACATAGATCATTACAGAGTAGTACACGCCCTTCAGTTCTCGATGTTATGCCGACCTATGAAACCAATCTAAAACACGTATAACTATACTATTGCATTATTAGTCATATGATTATCCACAAACCATCTGAATGCCCATAAACGACGGTTACAGGTTGATGATTCCACTCAATTGTTACTCTCTAAATAAAGAAATGACGTCTGCCCTCTGTCCTATAGCTATTACCGCTCAATTTAAAGCTGCGTCCCCTCGTGTTAGCCATCACCATCTGAGGAAAGATGCTCGCACTGTCCAACCTATCTGTACCTCTGATTATCTTATATGTCTCTATTAGGTCGCCTCGAAGCTTTCTTCCCTCGAATGTAAACAGCATCAAGTCCATCCGTCTTTCCTTATAAGACCTACCCTCCATAACAGCCAACATCCTGGTAAATCTCCTCTGCATGTTTTCCAATGCTTCCAAAATATTCCTATAATGCGAAGATCAGACCTGTACGCAATACTTCAAATGTGGCTGCACCAGATGTTCCTATATCTGCAACATGACATCTTAGCTGCGAAACATAATGTCTCTATCAATAATGCTAATATACTGTACGCCTGCTTAGCAACCCTATCAAACTGGGAGGCAGGTTTCAGGGAACTATACACATGGCCATCAAGTTCTCTCATTACATCCACATTGCCAAGATTTGTACCATTAGCCCAGTACTCTATATTCCTGTTATTCTTTCCAAAGTAAATCACATCACAATTTTCGGCAGTAAACTCCATTTGTCACCTCTCAGCCCAGCTCTGCAGCTTATCAATATCCCTCTGTAAACTGAAACATCCTTCAGTACTGTCCACAATTCCACTGACCTTGTGGCCATCCACAAATTTACTAACTCATCCTTCTATGCCCTAATCCAGGTCATTTATAAAAATACCAAACAGCGGAGGTCCCAAAACAGATCCCTGCGGTACACTGCTAGTAACTGAACTCCAAGATGAACATTTCCCATCAACCACAAACGTTTGGGTCTCTACGCCCCTTAATGATCATGGGGACAAATTTGTGATCCTTCAGTCTTTTGGCACTATTCCTGTAGACAATAACGACATAATGATCAAAGCCAAAGTTTCTACAATATCCTCCATAGCTGCCCAGAGAATATTAGCATATATACCATCCGGCCCAGGAGACTTATCTATTTTCACACTTTCCAGAATTGCTGACACCTCGTCCTTATGAACCTCAATCCCGTCTAGTCCAATTGCCTTTAACTAAGATTTCCTGGACGACGTTTGCTTTTTCCACTGGGAATGCTAACAAAAACATTCATTCAGCGCGTCTCCTAGCTACCTGGACTCTCCGCACAACTTCCCATTACTTTCCTTGACTGGCCCTAATCTTACTCTCGACATTCTTTTAATCCTGACATACATTTAGAAATTTTTAAGGTTTTCTTTGATCCTACCTGCCAAAGATTTCTCATGACCCCTCCTGCCTCTTCTGAGCTCTCTCTTCAGATCCTTCCTGGCTAACGTGTCAATCTGAAAAGCCTAACTGAAGCTTAACATGTCATCTTAATGTCAGTCTCCTTCTTTGTCTTGAAAAGAGATTCAACTTCTTCAGTATACCATGGCTCCCTCACTCAACAACGTCCTCCATGCCAGACAGGTACACACTTACCGAGGACAAGCAGTAGCTGTTCCGTGAAGAAGCTCCATATTTCAATTGTGCTCATCCCTGCAATTTTCTTCCCCATCCAATACAAACTAAATATTGCCTAATTGCATCATAAATGTCTTTTCCCCAACTACAACTACTGCCCCGCAGAAAATACATATCCCTGTGCATCTCTAAATTAAACGAACCCGAATTATGATCAATATCACTGAAGTGCTCAACTACCTCCAAATGTAACACCTGACCTGGTTGATTACCCAGTACCAAATTCAATGTGGCCCCGCCTCTTGCTGGCCTATCTACATACTGTATGACGTAACCTTACTGCACAAATTGAACCAAACTGGCCAACGTAAAGCACTCGAACGACAGTGTTTCCGGTCAAAATTTGTAAAGTTAAATTCCCCCATAACTACTACCCTGTTACTTTCGCTCCTCTCCACAATCATCTTTGCAGTCCTTTTCTCGACATCTCGATAGAAAAATCCCAACAGCGTGTCCACTCCTTTCCTCTTTCTAACCTCAGCCCACAATACCTAAGTAGACGAGACCTCATCAAACGATCTTTAACCCCATCTTTAACTACCTTCTCTGATCTTACTGAAACACCTAAACCCCAGAACCTGCAACAACCATTCCTGGCCCCGCTATTTCGATGTCTGTGGAATGGCCACAGCATCAAAGGCCCAGGCACCAAATTCACCTACCTTATTCCAAATTCTCCTGGCGTCGGAGTAGACATACATCAGACCACCTTCCTGCCTGCCGGTATTCCTCGTGGTCTTGAAAATTTATTCATAACCTCACTACTCTCAGTTTCATAAGCAATGGAGTTGAAATTCAGGTTACCGTTTCCTTGATGAATTAGTTTCAACGTCTCGAAAAGTATCAGCTTAATTACCCCACAGGATATTGGTACGTCTCTGTTTCAGGTGTCGGCCATGCCATTTGTAGAGGTCCCAACTACCCAAGAACGAGCCCCAATTATCCAGGTATTTGATTCCTTCTCTCTTGCACATCCCTGTAGCTACGTGTTTAACTGCCTTGTCACTGCCTCGATTCCTCGCCTCACCAGAATGTGGCACAGGTAACAAACCACAGGGAACAACTCTGTTCGTTCTATCTCTCAGCTTGCACGCTAGCTCCCTGAATTTCTGTCTGGAATCCCCGTCCCTTTTCCTACCTATGTCATTGGTGCCGATGTGGACCACGACTTGCTGTTGCTCCACCTATCCCTTCAGGATCCTGAAAACACAATCCCAGATATCGTGGACCCTGGCACCTGGGAGGCAACACAGCAACCGTGAGTCTCTCTCGTTCTTGCAGAATCTCCTCTCTTTATTCCTAGGTATGGAGTCTCCAGTGACTAATACTTTCATCGTCTCCTCCCTTTCCTTCAGAGCAACAGGGATAGACTCTGTGCCAGAGGCCCGTACCTCTTGGCTTGCCCCTAGTAAAACGTCCCGCCAACTGGTTGCAAAATGATCCACTTGTTATTGAGGGGAATGGGCGCAGGGGATCCTAGCATCGTCTGCATGTTCACTTTCCGTCTCCTGACTGTAACCGATCTACCATTTTCCAGTACCTGAGGTGTGACGACCTCTCTGTAACTCCTCTCAATTACTGCCTCCCAATTGATCCAAAGTTCCTCCAGTTCGAGCTTCGGTTCCTGAACGCAATGTGTGAGGAGCTGGACTTGGGTGCACTTCCCGCAGATGAAGTCAGTGGGTACACGAGTGGTGAACATTTCCTCCAGCACCTCCTATAGGAGGAACACTCAACTACCTACCATCGATTCCCACTGTTCTGAATTCACAAACAGACTTCATAAAATGAAAGCTAGTACCCTTAACAAATCGGTGCTCAGAAACTTTGTTTTTGGTTAAAGAACGACGTTGGGTAGGAGAAACTAGCTAAGTAGTGTACGGGGTAAAGGAACTACTCAGATATGTCTCCTCAATTGCCCAGCCATCCGCTTTCTGCTCCTACTGAGCGTGCGCTCCGTCTATATACAAGGTTTGGTTTTAAGTGATTAATTTACCTTCCCAGCAGCTACCTGGTCCTTGCTTTGACTGCTCCCCCTCCTGATGCAAAAATGGAGAGTGCTGCTCCCACGAAGTAAGTGTCACAAAGCTCATCATTTTTTTTTTTGCTAAAATCTATTCCTTGGCTCAAGTAGATTGTGTCCTTGATTTTTTTTTTCAGAGAGGTCTTAAATTGGGCTGGTCTCCGATCAGTCTGGTTTGGTGCAAAGATGAAAAGGATTTTGAGAGGCCTTTTGTTCATATGTGAACAGATGAGACTTCAGGCCAAAGTGGTCATGTTTTAGAAGTGAACTGTTTCATGAAAGGGGAGTGGTCAGCTCTTCAGCTGGATTGAGTAGTTATAGTTCAGTCTGACCTGGGGAGAGGTTTAGCAGGAAGTTGTGTGGAAACTCTCTCTCTTTGTTCTGCCCTTCAACCTCAAGCTGGAAGCATGTTTTCCGTTTATGCTGGTTTTTAAAAGAAATTTGCTCATTGGGATTGTTGTGTATATTCGGAACAGCAAAATTAAATTTAGTTGGATAGATTGAGGTCTGTAGGGGTTATTTATTCTGTTTTGGGGTGTTTCAGTGTGTAACTTGGTGAATAAATTTCTGCCTGTTTTAAAATCTAGTCGTCAACCGAGCTATATTATTCCGGGTAATTTTCATTTTACACTTAGCGAAATAAATAGAAAAGTTATGGTCTGGGGCTGCCTGTTTAAGAATATTTTGACTGGTCTGACCTAGTCCACAACAGACTGAGGCTCTTTGCGGGATTTTAAACAGTGAGTGGTAGGTGGTGTTGTCTTTATTTCAGGTGTTGATTTGATTGGGAAGACAAATGATGGGATAGTAATGGCTCTTCCATTCGCCAGAATTTTTCTGGATCTGGATGCAGTGACTTTGGAAGGTTTGCAAAAAGTGAATAAGGTCGAGTTTCAAGAATTCGCAGAGAACATGGAATTGGAATTGCATGCATCTGTGAGGAAAGCAGAGACAATTAAAGCGGTAACACAGCATGTAAATTGCTGGAGAGACCATCAGACTCCACAGAGTCGGGATGAATTAAATTGCAAATGAAGCAGCTTTTGTTAGAGGGAGGAGGTAAGGAAAGGGCAGCAGAAAGGAAACAGTTTGAGTAACGATTAAAAGCGGATGAGAGGGAAAAAGAGAGCACAGCAGAACAGAGAGAAAAGAAGGAACAGCAGAGGAGAGAGAAAAAGAGAGAGCATTTGAATTCAAAAACTGACACTTAAAAAGTAAAGTCAGCATAAAAGACTGAAGATAAAGGTTTAGTGAAGGCTCACTAAGTAAGATAGTGAGGATGAGCAAGCCCCTGGTAGCCAGAGGCCAAGTGAGAAGCTGTTTAAGTGTGTTCAAGCATGTTCAAGCATTGCCTAAATTTGATGAGAAGGATGTGGAAGCCTTTTTCATCCCAATTGAAAAGGTGGCTGAACAAATGCAGCGGCCGGTGGCAACGTGGGTTTTGCTGATCCAACGAAACATTTATGTAAGGCTTGTGAGGCAGTCTCATCCCTATCAAAGGTGTGATCTTTGGAGTATGAAGAGGTGAAAAAAAGCCATTTTAACTGCATATGAGCTTGTATCAGAAGCCTATAGAAAACGTTTCAGGAATTTAAGGAGGGACCCTGGTCAAACCTATATGAGTTTAAAAGGAGCAGAATAATTTCGATAGATGAAGAAGAGCTGTAAAATTCGAGCAAACCTATTATGCCCTTAGAGAGGTATTATTTTGGAGAAATTCAAAACATTCACAGCCTAAACTAATGCGAACTCGTGTGGAAAAGGAGAGAGTTAAAACAACAACGTTAGCAGCTGAAGTGGCTGATGATCATGAGCTGGTCCTTAAAACACGGTTTGGCTTCCGGTATCAATTTCCGTCCATGACAGAAGGAAATTCGGCTAAATACTCACTGGAAAGGGAAAGATAGATCTCAGTGAAGATCATAAAGATAACTTACCACAGGCTTAAAAAGAACTACCCTTGAGGGGAACAAAGAAATTAGAGAGGTCTGGTGTTTCAATTGTAATAAAATGGGCCACACGAAATCACAGTGTTGGTGAGCGAGGAGGAAGCCAGGTATAAGGAAAACCACACAAGACTGGAAGTTCTGTTGGACGAGTAACACAAAGCACAAGGGAAGTTACACAACTGCCTCAAAGTGTACAAGATTTTAAGTTGTTTATGAAGGAGGAATTGAGAGAGCTGCTTAAAAAATATACATGCAAGGGTAAAATTTATTCACATAGGCCAAGAGTAGTTGGTCAGGAAGTTACAATGTTAAGCGACACAGGATCCTCTCAGTCTGTAATGCTGGAGGATAAGGAGCTACGCACTCCTGAAAGATTATTGCCAGAAACGGTACTGGTAGCACAAATTCATGGTGAGACAAGAACTGCTCAGTTATGTAAAGTGAGGCAAGACAGTTCAGAGAAGAGAGGAGAATTTGTGGGACGAGTACTGGACAAATCCCGAGCTCCAGGAATACAATTAGTCCTTGCAAATGATATAGCCGATTCACCAGTAGGCGTGCTACCTGCTCGCGTTGAAATGCCAGTGGAGACACAGGCAATTGAAGAAACGAAGGACCTTTATCCAGCAATTTTCATAGATTGTGTGATCGCAAGATCCCAGAAGCACACGTTGAAGCAGGAGTGATCAAAAGGTACAGATAAGAAAGCTTACATAATATTATCCAAAACTCAGTTTGATCAGGTAAGTGGAACAGAGAAGGAGCAAGCATCTGTCGCTCGACTAAGCTGATGGAATTACAGCAGAAAGATGAAGAGTTAAAACAGCTATATAAGGGCATTTACAGCGAAAGAAAGTGAATACATTCCCGTTTGTTATTAATTAACAAATGTTTTCTTAATGAGTAAACGAAGACCATCACACGTGCGAGCAGATGAGGAATGGACAGAGACACATCAAATTGTTTTGCCAGGAGTGGATAGAGAGGAGGTGTTGCGAGTGGCTCATGAGCTTCCACTTGGATGTTATTTAGGGGTGACGAAAATACAGGCTGAAGTACAAAGACATTTTTACTGGCCTGAACTAAACAAAGATGTAGGTGAATTTTGCCAGATGTGACATAGATGTCAATTAATTGGAAAACCACAGGCAATAATGAAACCTGCACCTTTAGTACCTTTGCCAGCATTTGACGAACATTTCACAAGTCTTGATTGATTGGGTAGATCCCCTACCATAAACAAAAAATTGTGAATAAGTATTTAGTAACAATCATGGATGTGTCCATTAGATTTCCAGAATCAATCGCACTATGCAACATTACATTTTAATGGTTGCAAAAGAAATATTTAATTTTTTACGAGACATGGACTACCAATAGAGATCTAGTCAGATCAAGGATCAATAATCACATCGAAATTATTCGAGGAGGTTATGGATAGCATGGGAATAAAACAATTCGAATCGACTACATACCATCAGGAATCGCAGGGAGCACGAAAGAGATGGCATCAAACTAAAGACCATGTTACTGGGTTATGGTCAGGATGATCCAGATGATTGGGATAAGGGAGTTCTGTTTGAATTTTGTGATCAGAGATCAACGGAAGGAATCGACCAAATTAAATCCTTTTGAATTAATTTTTGGACATGACATAAGAAGATGGTTAAAATTGTTTTCGGAGATATTAAAATTCAAAATGCAGAGACCACACATTTGGCGTATGTGTCAAATTTTACAGATCAATTAAATAAAGCTGGGCAGTTTGCTTGACAGCATTTAAATGTATCACAACATACAATGAAACTAGAAGCGGATAATAAATCACAAATTCGCAATTTTTCATTTGTGGATAAGGTAGTAATGTCATTTTCAGTGACAGGTTAAAACTTTAAAAGCAAGGTTTAGTGGACCATATCACGTTCAGAAGAAATTGAGTGAGGTCAACTACATGGTAAGGAGTCCAGACAGGAAGAAATCTCATCGCGTGTGTCAAGTGAATATGGTCAAAAGGTATGTTGATAGGGAAGGAAAGCAAGAAGAGGAGGCGTTAATGATTACAGCCCAGAAGGAAGAACAAATTTCAGACGATTCTGAGTTGGACATTCCACAAATCAAATTGGACAATGAGGAAGTTGTCAAAAATTCGGAAAAAGTATTGAGTTACCTTCCACAAGAAAACCGAAATGACCAGGAAGTGTTATTACCAGCACATGGGGAGATATGTGGAAATAAACTGGGAAGTATTAACCTGATTTTGCACGATATTGATATATGAGATGCTGTTCCGATTTAGCAACATTCTCATAGGTAGATCCCTCTAAAGTTGACGCTGGTTCTCAAGGGGATAAAGCACATGCTATTTCCAGTGACTGGAGCTCACGATGACAAAACCAGATGGTACCCAACGGTGATATGTGGGCGATCACAGATTCAACACCGTTACAATGACTGGTGCATATCAAATTTAACGGTTGGAGGACTGTGTCGAAAAATTAGGAGAAACAATTTACATTTCTAAGTTGGATTTGTCAGAGGCCACTGACAAGGACCTCAGTCAGAGAGAGCAAAGGTAATTTCAGTTTGCATAAAGCCAAATCGAATATCTCAGTTCGAAGTTATACCATTTTGTACGAAAAACAAACGCTGCAGCCGCATTTCAGCGACTAACATATTAGGTCATTGTCGGATCACCCAAGTGTATGGTGCATATTGATGACCTGGTGCTTTTTGGCCACTCATGGAAAGAGAAGAACATTTACAAAATTTATCAGATTTGTTTGATCGACTCCGGATAGCAAGCTTGGTGGTAAACCTAGCTAACCGTGAATTTGCCAGAGCCCAAGACACCATCCTGGGCCATGTTATTGGACAAGAAAAAATGGAGATGCAAAATCACATTTTTTAAAACTGGAGAATTTCCCACACTGTCAAGAGAAAAAGCGGTACTACTGTTCTTGGGATTGAATGGATTTTATCAAACGTTCGTGCTGAGCTTTAGCAGTGTGGCTGCTCCACTCACCGAAGTGTTTAAAAAGGGCAAGATGTTTCTGGAGACAAAGGACTGTCAAAAGGCATGTGACAGCCTAAAAACTGTGTTAATATTCCACACCGGATTACACGAAGCTTGTTAAGGTGGCTATTAATGCCAGTGATGTGGGTGTTGGTGAGTTGCACCTGAAGGAGGAGTATGAGGGAGTAGAAAGAGCCATAGGGTAATTTTTCAAAATGTTGAACGTTCAACAACAGAAATATTCAACGTTGGAGGCACAGACGTTTTGCTTGCTGTTGACATTACAATATGTCAGTGTTTATATTCTCAGCAATGCATCTGAGACAATCATATTCACTGATCACTACTCATTGAAATCTGTTTAAAAATGGAAGGACAAAAATGGCAGGCTGTTTAAATGGAGCTAGTAATTGCAGCCATTCAATTTGAAATAGCGTATGTGACCGGTCATGACAACGTGTAAGCTAATGCGTTATTGTGACCTGAATGTGATACGGGTGGGTGGGTTCAATGGCGGGTGTGTCCTGGCCTGAATTTGCATATAGTTATGCATGCTTGCATGTTTATAGTGCGTGTAGTGTATATGTGTGCTTAGACGACTAACCAAGTTTTGAAGTGTTAGAAATGAAGCCATTTTTGGTGTTGGTGATTCATTCTTCTTTTTTAAGGGGGGAGGTGTCATAAAGCTAGTCCCTTTATGCTAAAAGCTGTTCCTTGGTTCAAGGAAACGCTATGCTTGATATTTTTTTCAGAGGGGCAATAAACTAGAACGGGTTCCGATCAGTCTAGTTTGGTACAGGGGTGAAATTTTGAGAGGTGTTTTGTTTGTATGTAAACATATGAGATTTCATGCCGTAGTGGTCATGTTTTAGAAGCGAACTTTATAATGAAAGGCGAGTTGCCATCTCCTTAGCTGAGCAGTCTTAGTTCATTCTGAATGAGGGAGAAGTTCAGCAGGGAGCTGTGTGGAAGCTCTCTCTCTCTCTCTCTCTTTTCTGCCCTTCACACGCAACCTGGGAAGGATGTGTCCCATTTATACTTGTTTCTAACGGGAGTTGCTTTTTGGGACAGCATAATTAAGTCTCGTTGGATAGCTTGAGATCTGTAGGGGTTGTTTATTCGGTTTTTTTTTGTATTTCATTGTGTAACTTTGTGAATACATTTTATCTGTTTTAAAATCTAACAGTCAATCAAGTTATCTTACACCGCGTAAATTTCACTGTACACTTCCAGAAAAAAAAAATGCAATGTGTGGACGTACTTGCTTAAGGATGTTTTGAGTGGTCTGGCCTAGTCCATAACATAAGCTTTAAAACTGATAATTCGCTTTCCCAGCAGTCTCCGATTCTTGCTCTCACTGCCCCCACTGCTGCTGCAGAAATGGAGGCTGCTGCACTCACGACGTTCGTTTTGAAAAGAATAATTGACCTCCCTGGCAGCCCCCATACCTCGGTTCTGCTGATCATTGTCAAGTTTCCCCGATTCAGCACCCTGAGCGAGGTTGTTCTTACTTATCTTTACGAGGTAACATTGTAGGTTCCTTATTTTTGTGTTGGCATCTATTTCACTCCATTCTGCACCCTGAAACAGTCTGGTGTGTTGTTGTGTGACTGCAGAGAACACAGCGTTTATTTTTTAAAGGAAGGGATCAGACTGCAGCGCTTTGGTGGACGGGAAACTTTACACAAAGTCTTGTCAAATCTTCTCCCAACGATCGTGCCAAATGGAGTTAGTCATTTCTGGAAGACGAAGGTGAGTAGGCGAGTCCGGTGCCCTGTACATTTTATTTTGTACCTGAGGAAAGGAGAGAAGCATGTCCCCTATCAGTTTGTCAGCGCAAAAACCACACTCTGCTTCAGGATGAAGTCAGTCTGCAAGGAGATAACGTCTTTTACACATCACTCTCATGAAGACATTCCAAAGATGCCGAGTGAAATGTCTCTGTACCTGTGGCCACCTTCTCTGTAATCTTTGTTTCTATAAATTGTGATAATATTTTCCTTGTGAGCGTCCTGCGGAACAACTCGTATAACCATCGCACAATGAGATTGTGAGGGTGCAGATGGGACTTTTTGTTTTTGAGCAGTTCAGCCAGAATTCCATCCTTGTTGAAGACCTTTCTGTGATGAGCATTACTAGTCCAACTGAACCATGACAGGAAGCTGTGGAGGATTATCAAACAGAGACTCGGAGATAAGAGACTCGTATTTCTTTTGCTTTTCCCAGTTCTAATTTAGCACCTGCTTTCCTTCCTCTCAGGATTTGAACTTCTTGCAGGCCTTGGTGGCAAGTGGAAATTGAATGTCATGGAAACTCACAGCAAGCAGAGTGGAGTGAGCAGATGGTTCAAGAATAGATTGCAGATTTTGTGGTCTGGAACCTGAGTTGACTTGCTAATTAAGTCACATTTAAACCATAAAATTTAAAATGACTCATTTTTCTGACAGGACATTATAAAGAGATTGTGAGAATTCCGTGGCGGGAAGGCGGTTCGTGTAAAACATGAGTTGGGGCTTTCCTCGGCAGGAGGAGAACAGGAGCCAAACTGAACAAGAGGCTGAGTTTAACTCCACTTTTAATAAGATCGTGGCTGATCTGGTTCCTCTCCACTTATCTGCTTTCCAGAATCTTTCACTCCCTTGAATGTCAAACCTTTGCATAAAGATGATAATTTGAACACATAGGTAGATCCAATCTGTGGCAGCGCACAAATGTCCTCATCATAAAAGCTGAAACTTTTTTTTTAAGAAAAGCTGCATTTCACTCTGAGTAGAGTATTAAAATCCATAGTTCTGTGTTGTCAGATTCCATTCCTTAAATTCTGAAACACCTGCAAACTATTTATGAATTTTAGGAGATAGGGAATGGAGATCATACCTACTTCATCAATATCTCTTTGTGGAATAAAGTCTTTACTTTTGAATTCAGTCACAGAATTGATTTCTTTATTTGTATAAACTTGTAAAAGATATACAAAAGAAAACCTAACAATTATTCTTTTGTCCGTTCAAGCAAGTGCAGACTGCTTACAATGGTAATATTAAGCATTAATTGTGAGAATTCCGTGGCGGGAAGGTGGTTCGTGGAAAACATGAGTTGGGGCTTTCCTCGGCAGGAGGAGAACCAGGAGCCAAACTGAACAAGAGGCTGAGTTTAACTCTACTTTTAATAAGATCGTGGCTGATCTGGTTGTGCATTCCTCTCCACTTATCTGCTTTCCAGAATCTTTCACTCCCTTGAATGTCAAACCTTTGCATAAATATGATAATTTGAACACATAGGTAGATCCAATCTGTGGCAGCGCACAAATGTCCTCATCATAAAAGCTGAAACTTTTTTTTAAGAAAAGCTGCATTTCACTCTGAGTAGAGTATTAAAATCCATAGTTCTGTGTTGTCAGATTCCAATCCTTAAATTCTGAAATACCTGCAAACTATTTATGAATTTTAGGAGATAAGGAATGGAGATCATACCTACTTCATCAATATCTCTTTGTGGAATAAAGTCTTTACTTTTCAATTCAGTCACAGAATTGATTTCTTTATTTGTATAAACTTGTAAAAGATATACAAAAGAAAACCTAACAATTATTCTTTTGTCCGTTCAAGCAAGTGGAGACTGCTTACAATGGTAATTTTAAGCATTAGGAAAACAGGAGAAGAAATAAAAGTTATATCGAAACTGGAATTGTTCGTTATGAACTTTTAATATGAACTGAGTATGATGTCTTTATTAAAATCTTTTTACAGTAGTTCAGGGAAAGTTTATGAATGAGCAAATCAAGCCAATCATCACTACGAGATCTGACTGGATTTCCCAAATTGTCAGGACCTGCATATCATCGGTTTTGCTGTAGAGAGAGCAATGATTGGAAAAGCACTGACACATGCACAATGGGAGTGAGTTTCAGTGATCTGACTATGGAGTGAGCTTTCCAGTTGCACAGCCTGAGTGACAGTGCACCAATGGGAGGGCCCAAGCATATGTACTGTGTGTAAACAATGTTACAAAATTGAAAGTCTGGTCAATTTAAGGTATAAAACTTTTTCCTGAGTTTAAGGTCGAGCAAAAGCTCCGTATACAGAACAGCTAAGAGACGTGTTGTTCTATATCTGCGACAATTGGCTGTGAAATGGATGACTGATTTCTATTTGCTGTTTTGACAAAAATTCAATTTAACCAATTAATCTAAATTGTGCTCAGGATGCCAAACTCCAATTAAATTTGTATTTATTGTATTGACAACATCTGACCAATGAGCGGGTAGGACGTTTGAGGTAAGAAAAATAATGGAATTTTTAATATTAATCAGAATACCTGGCTTTCACGAAATCTTAGGAGGCACTAGATATCAAAGATACATTTTCCAATAAAGGCAGTAAAAAGTCAGTAGACGGTCCAGGGAGAAGATAGCACAATCAAATGGAAGGAAGGAGGCAACAGATTCAGAAGATCAGAAGGAAGACACCATAAGAGACTGTATGGACTCTGAGAGATTTAGTTGATTTAATGTTGAACAGTTGTGTTATTGGAGCAGCATTTTCGTAGAATTGAGATTAGATAATGGTTAATTAAGAAAAAAAGGGGACTCAGGTTTGCCAATCGTGCTTGTTTAGTGTTCACTGAGAGAGTTGGGAAGAATTGTTACTTCTCTCTTTATATATGGGAAATCAGGGGTTTCCTTTCACTCACCAGACATTTGACAGATTATCATGTTTTCTGGTCGTTTAACTTTGAATTAACAGAGCGGTTCGACTTCTGCATCATAACACTTTGGGGACTCATGCAGAATTTTGACAGATTTACACAGGCTGAGATAGATCAGGAAAGATCAAGTTCGGAATTTCAACAGATTTGGAGTACGAAGGGTCCCAGCAAAGAGAAGCACACTTGTGCCCGAGATACTTAAATAAGACTTAACTGAGAAAAATGTGTTTCATTTTGGCTACTTGTAGTTGGTTCGATTAAAAATGAGTGAATTGGCACTTTGAGTTACGATATATTTTCTGGGGGTAGAAGAAGTGACTTTGGAGTTTTACAAAAGGTGAGCAGAGAAAAGCTGCTGCAACTCGCAGACAGGCTGGAGATGGATTTGCCTGTGCCACTGAGAAACGATGAGGGTATTACCAAAATAGCTCATCCTTGATTAGTGCTGGAAAAGCCAATAAAATATCTGGAAATGGCTCACATTGAATTGCAAATGATGCAGCTTGAGATAGAGGACAAAAGAAAACGCCAGAAGATCCTGAGAGAAACAAAGTGGAAGAGAGAGCGAGAAAAATAGGCAGTTAGAAATTCAGAGTTGTAACACAGTCAGGAAAGTCAAGTTAACAGAATCGAGATGAAGGGAGAAGGTAGGTATGTAGTCAAGTATACAAAACAAAATTCCCCTTTTCGATGAGAAAGCTGTTCATGTGAATAATTGATTCAACCAAGATGGATGCCCAGAGAGATAATCGGTAATACTAGTTCAGTCTAAGCCCAAAAGTAGAGTTACTGAGTTGTTGAAAACACTGTCAGATTAAGGTCAAGAGATTATAAGATGTCAAACACGTTTTTTAAATGACTATGAACTGGGACCAGAAACATATGGGTAGTAGTTCCAGAACGTAAAGAAAGAATCATGGCAGACGAACTTTAACGTATAGACAATTAAACAGAGTATTTTTGATAGATAGATGTGACGTTTAAAAAAAAAGACAAGACATATCAGGCTCTAAAGGAAATTATTCTGTCGTAGGATTTTAAAATCTCACTTCCAGAGATGATACGAATTTCTGCAGATGAACACAAAGTTCAAGAATTGAGAAGAGCAACAAAGATGAGAGATGAATATGCATTTGTGTATGAAGCGAAGTTCAACTTCCGACATAATTTTATTCTTGCAGCGATAAAAATTGGGAGAAGGGGAGATCCTTAAAATCTCACTTCCAGAGATGATACGAATTACTGCACATGAACAGAATGTTCAAGAATTGAGAAGAGCAACAAAGATGAGAGATGAATATGCATTTGTGTATGAAGCCAAGTTCAACTTCCGACAGAATGTTTTTCTTGCAGCGATAGAAATTGGGAGAAGGGGAGATCCTTTACGATGAATCGAAAAGAGGATCATCCTGGAAATAATTTACCACAAGCGATAAATGAAGTCCAAGTGGATGAAAAGGAGAGGAAATGCCTCAGGCATTCCTTCTTCGAACACTATTGAAGCCCCATTAGCTTCTGATGACACTCAGATATTCTGGTCTGTGAGGGCTGGCCCCACCCAGTTGGCTGTAATAAAATAAAACAAGGCATCCCAAAATGCTTACTCAGCTGGCCTCCAGTAGCCAGCTCTGCTCCGCTGCCTTACAACTGCTCTTCAAAAAAACAATTGAGCAAAATAATCTCTTAAAGTGATCGAAACTTTCCAGGGAGAATGCCAACTGGAAGGGAAACTCAACAGTGTGTTGTCTGAACATACTGAAATAATATTTTGGGAAGTGAGGAAAGTAAAAGGACAGTGCGTTACTGGTTACACTTCGGAGTTAAGAACAAAATGCGGAATACTCCGAATTTTGTATTTTCAAAATTAAATTGAACAATGAGCAAGTTGTCAGAAATAAGAATGAATTATTGCGTTACATTTCTCTCTACAATCAAAATGACCTGAAAGAGTTATTGCAATCACATGGAATAAAAGGTGTAAATAAGCTGGGAAAAACATAATTCAGAGAGCATGACAGAGACAGAAGTCTCTTGATGACTCTATTAAGCATACAAACAGACTGTTAAGATGCAGTTAATTTTTGCGTGTATTCAATGTGAGAATTACACATGAGGCAGAGCAAGAATATATGAGATGTATTTTCATGACTTTGACAAACAAAGACAGATGTCACCGCTGATTAAAGAATTGACTGAAATGTGCTGAATTCATACTGTGTGTGCGTGTGTGCGTGTGTGTGTGTATATACCTGAGTATGTAGTCCCTGTATTGCTCGAATAAAGACCTTGATAATGAAGCCATCTTCGTCTCGTGATGTTCCATTCTTTTTTAAATGGTCTGGAAGTATGAAGATATTGTGTGTTTAAGAGATATGTTCTGTCCTGTTACTCTTGCACAGGTGTTGTATCATATTGGTGCTGATAAGTGTTCATCAGGCAGGAAGCTGGTAGATAGCTTTCACTTCTCTATGTTTTTCTTTGCAATAAGTTAAATGTGTGAGGAGTGTTGGCTCACACAGTCCGAAAGGAATATTGGATTTGCTCTGAGTTAGTTAGTTGCTTTGCTGACTGAAGGAGCTGAATGCTTGATTTCGCTGCTGCTAGAGTGATGTCTTCGAATAGCTTTGGTAGTTAACTTGTCAATCATAATCTCATTAAATGGCTGAATAGAGCAGACTCATTAGATTGAATGACTACTTCAATGTATTCGTGCTGATTTACAAGAAACCCAATTTCCAACCGCCACATAGTTTGATATTCTTGAATGTTACTTACGTGATGACATGAATCCAGTTGCATCTGAAAAGACAAGCCAAATTACGACGTTTTGTGTGGTCAAGGTGCCCTGTAAAATGAGCAGAAATTCACACCAAATGCTGCCTTTTCTCAGCAATTTTTATGTCACAACAGCAAGCTTCCTTTCGAATGGGTACGGGTGAGGGATACTGTCTCTGACTTTGAAACATGCATATAAATCGATAGGAGAAAGTGTTTTCATGTTTGATCAATAATGAAGTTAATGTTGCCATTTCCTCACAGACATTCTTAATTTCATGTTTCAAATGAATCTAATTTAGAAATAGTGTAGATAAGTTCGATTTATACTATTTAACCACAAAGGGAATGTAAACTAAAAATTTTAAAAATGCAAAATTGAAACACGTGATATATTTGTATTTTATTTATTTTTAATTTGCATTTCCATTAATTTACCAATTGTCATAGTTGCTGTCAAATGATGTGAATTTCAGGAAGAAAATTGTGTGAGGAAAATATTTGTTCACACTTGAGCTCGTGTTCTAACTTCAATATGCACGAAGCACAATTGACGTCTCAAACAACCAGTGCACGTTTACTATCTAGTAAGTGAAGAAACAATTCCCCATGACCCGCATGATTGTCCATAAAATGCTATTTGTCATTTTCCTCACCATACACGTCACGAACACTACATAAACTCTGACAAGGCAACTGTTTGTAGATCTTTACTTCAGGCAGTTGGGATGATCCTGAATGAAAGTCACAATG
>NW_025214006.1:0-2066 GCF_004010195.1 Chiloscyllium plagiosum | reverse complement strand
TGTGTTCTCCCCCAGACCCTGGGACACGTGTGTTCTCTCCCAGCCCCTGGGACACGTGTGTTCTCCCCCATCCCCTGGGACATGTTTGGTCTCCCCCAGCCCCTGGGACACGTGTGTTCTCCCCCAGCCCCTGGGACATGTGTGTTCTCCCCCAGCCCTTGGGACACGTGTGTCTTCTGCCCCAGCCCCTGGGACACGTGTGTTCTGCCCCAGCCTCTGGGACACGTGTATTCTTCCCCAGCCCCTGGAACATGTGTGTTCTCTCCCAGCCCCTGGGACACGTGTGTCCCACCCAACCCTAGGACACATGTGTTCTCCCCCAGCCCCTGGGACACGTGTGTTCTCCCCCAGCCTCTGGGACATGTGTGTTCTCCCCCAGCCCCGGGACATGTGTGATCTCTCCCAGCCCCTGGGACACGTGTGTTCTCTCCCAGCACCTGGGTAATGTGTGTTCTCCCGCAGCCCCCGGGACACGTGTGTTCTCTCCCAGCCCCGGGACATGCGTGTTCTCTCCCAGCCCCTGGGACACGTGTGTTCTCCCCCAGCCCGTGGGACACGTGTGTTCTCTCCCAGCCTCGGGACATGTGTGCTCTCTCCCAGCCCTGGGACATGTGTGTCCTCTCCCAGCCCCTGGGGCATGCGTGTTCTCCTCCAGCCCCTGGGACACGTGTGTTCTCCTCCAGCCCCTGGGACACGTGTGTTCTTTCCCAGCCCCTGGGGCACGCGTGTTCTCCTCCAGCCCCTGGGACACATGTGTTCACCCTCAGCCCCTGGGACACTTGTGTTCTTCCCCGGGCCCTGGGACATGTGTGTTCTCCCCCAGCCCCTGGGACACGTGTGGTCTCCCCCATCCCCTGGGTCACGTGTGGTCTCCCCCATCCCCTGGGACATGTGTGTTCTCCCCCAGCCCCCGGACTTGTGTATTGTCCCCTTGCCCCTGGGACACGTGTGTTCTCCCCCAGCCCCTGGGACATGCGTGTTCTCCCCCAGCCCCTGGATGTTGACAGAATCCTGGGGTGGGCCTCAGTGCAGAACAGCTTGAGATGACATTACAGCAAACAGCTGATGACATATACTCCACTAAAACAGCAGTCAAAGATCAGAAATAATGCTATAAATAACTCCAAATGCTGTGTACCAAGTCAGTGCAATGCACTTAGGACCCTGATAGTATCTAATGCAGGAAATGAAAGCTCTTACACCAAACCCTGCTGTGGTTATCAAGACGATGACACAATCTAATTATCTTCAATCCGGCTAACCCACTTCCAGCCCTGAAGATTCTATAAAGGTTTTCTACTTACACTTTTCAATGAGATGGAATAAATCTTCCCGTGGGCGTATTTCCTGGACCTCAAACATTCTGGAATCTTCTCCCCTCTGCTCCGTGATGGGTAGCCATTTTGTCAGTGTGTGTTGAAAGGTTGGCGCTTTGTAACTGTCCAGCACAACGTTTGACACAGGTTGACACTGGACTGGGTGGGTGATGTCTGTATTCTCTAGCACCGGAGTCTGTAGACGGAGGATTGCCCGGTGCCAGGGCAATGCAGAGGGCTGTTGGTGTTAGGGGCATGTACCCTGCAAAACACCCCAAATCCTAGCACTCCCGGGATAGCTGCTGTGTTGGTAAGGCCTTCTTTCAGATATTCAACCTTTTGGCCACAAGACCAGTATTTATTGCCCGTCCCTAATTGCCCAGAGGACAGTTGACCACATTGCTGTGGGTCTGGAGTCACGTGTAGGCCAGACCAGGTAAGGATGGCAGTTTCCTTCCCTGAAGGACATTAGTGAACCAGATGGAATAACAATTGGCAACGATCTCATGGTCAGCAGCAGATTCTCTATTCCAGATTTCTTTTTTTAAATTGAATTTAAATTCCACTATCTGTTGCGGTGGAATTCAAGCACGGCTCTCTGCGACAGTAGCTGAGTTTCCAGCTAATGTCTAGGCACCACTAGGCCATTGCTTCCCCGAACAGATGAAAATAAGTGTGATACAATGGGATGATAGTGAGCTGGCTGCAGGATGACCAGAGATGGGGGCTGAATAACAGGAACATGCAGTA
>NW_025214005.1:35277-38000 GCF_004010195.1 Chiloscyllium plagiosum | reverse complement strand
ATTCTTGTAAATCTCATCTGGAACCTGTCCAAAGCTTCCACATCGTTCACATAATGCACTGACCAGAACTACAGTCAATAATCGAGGTGTGGCCTTTCCAGTGTCCTGCTCAGTTGAACCTTGCCCTTTTGGCTCCAAAACCTAATCCCCCTACGAATAAACGCCAACACACCATATGCCTTCTTAACAACCTATAAACCTGCGTGGCAACTTTCAGGTATGTATGCACCTGGGCACGAGATCTCTCTGTTCATTTAAAATACCAAGACTTTTACCATTAGCTCAATAATCTGCATTGTTGTCATTTCTTCCGAATTGAACTACCTCAAACTTGCCATTAAACTCCAATTGCCATTTTTCAGTCTAGCGCTGCATCTTATGTATTCATCAGAATGATCCACAACTTTGCCTCCCTTCGTATCGGCCGCAAACTTACTAACCCATCCATCTTTGCCCACATCCAGATCATTTATTAAAATGACAAGCCGCAATGGTCCCAAAGCAGGTCCTTTTAGCACACCACTGGTAACTAACCTCCCGGATGAGCATTTCCCACGAACCACCACCCTCTGTCTTCTTTCAGATAGCCAATATATGATCTGAACCTCTGAATCACCTTGAATCCTAAAACTCCGTATTTTGTGCAATACCCTATCGTATGGAATCTTATCAAATGCTTTACTGAAGTCCTTGTACACCACATCAATCACTTTACCTTCACCCACCTGTTTTCTCATCTTATCGAAGAACTCAATAAGGTTAGTGAAGCACGATCTACCCTTCACAAATCTATGTTGACTATCTCTAATCAAATTATTCGTTTCCAGATAATTACAAATCTTATCTCTCACAAAACCGTCCAACATCTTATTCACAACTGATATAAGGCGCACTGCCCTTTAGTTACCAGGATTATTCCGACACCCCTTCTTAAACAAGAGAACAATGTTTGCTATCCTCCAGTCTTCTGGCACTTCTCCTGTCGACAATGATGACATATATGTTGAAGTCAAGGACTCTGTAATCTCCTCCCTGGCTTTCCAGAGAACCCGAGAATAAATCCCGCTGGCCTAGGGTTAATACCTATATTCAGATCTTCGAAAAATGCGAAAAACATCCCTTTATCAACATCATTCCCAGAAAATCTTGTAGCCTGTATCACCATATTCTCAATAATATTGCCATTTTCCAATGAGAATACTGACGAAAAGTATTAAATAAGTGTTTCCCTATGTCCTCAGATTCAACTAACACTTCCCACTACTATATTGCGTTGGACCAAATATTACTGGCGACATTATCCAAATCTAGACTCGAGACTGTTGACCACACTAGGTTCAGTTGGCAGACCACACCAGGCTCAGTCTCCAGGCCGCACCGTGCCCAGTCGCGAGGCCGCACGGAGCCCAGACTCCAGACTATACCAGGGCCAGTGTCCATAGCACACCGGGCCAAGTCTCCAGACCGCAGCAGGCCCAGTCTCCATGCCGCCGCAGACCCAATTTTTGGGACACACTGGGCCAGTCTGCAGAACATTCCGGGACCAGTCTCCAAACTGCATCGGGCCTATTGTCCAGGCGACACCGGACCAAGTCGCCAGGCCACACTTGGCCCAGTCTCCAGATCGCACGGGGCCCAGTCTCCAGACTGCAGCAGACACAGTCTCCAGACTGTCCGGGGCCCAGTATCCAAACCGCAGTTTGACATGTCTCAGGCAGCTGTGTTCTTTAAACTTGAAACCTTGATTCCCCTCACGATCCTCTGACCTGGGACTCACTTCCTCCTTTCCCAAAGGAGTCACGTTCAAAAGATAATAGCTTGGCAATAAAATACTCTCCAGAAAATAGAATAAATAAGAAAGACACAAAGTGTGGGCGGAGCATAGGCGTTCAACCTGGAACATTCTGACCCTGCCACCATCTTTACGACAGTCCACGCTGTTTCCTTCTTCAAACAATGCCTTTGAAGACTCAGAGCCGTTTTCAATGATTCCTTGCAATGTTGTCCTTGAGATAATAACTGATAGAAATAGACATGCGCTTTGGTGGCCCGTATGCTGCCATTGGGGTTGTTTCATGATATTACAATCTATTCTCACTATACTTTCGAAGAATATATCCAAAAAAAACATTCCAAGTTGGAGAAAGCGAACTAAAATTAAACTCAACCTCACTTAAATTGCTTCTCTAAGGGTGGCCTCGATGAAATGTAACTGCGGATATCTGCATAGCTCCCTGTGTTCGACAGATATCTAATCCACATGTGTAGGTAAATGCACTGCTGTGGTCTGCATAGATTCTGGTGCTGGACAGATGAATTGTTCAGGTCTATAGATCAATGCACTGTGGTGATCTGCTTAGCTCCCCATGCTGGACAGATATCTTTTCCAGGTGCATAGATCACTGCAGTGTTGCGGTCACCCTAGCTCCCAGTGATGGACGGAGACCTGTGTGAAAATGACGACTCGGATGCTGGAAATCAGAGTTGAGAGTGTGCTGCTGGGAATGCACAGCAGGCCAGTCAGTATCCAAGGAGAAGGAGAATCAAAGTTTCTGACATAATCCCTTGATCAGGAATCTGATCAGGCCTTATGCCCGAAACTTCGATTCTCTTGCTCTTCGCATGCTGCCAGCCTGATGTGCGTTCCCAGCAGCACACCGTGGATAGATACCTAGTCTGGGTTTATAGGTCAATGTACTGCTGTGTTCTGCATAGGTCCGCGT
>NW_025214005.1:31231-35080 GCF_004010195.1 Chiloscyllium plagiosum | reverse complement strand
AGAGAGCAATGCACTGCTGTGGTCTGCACAGTTTTCTGCACTCGGCAGATTGCTGGGTTGGACTGAACAGATCTTGATCGACACAGTGTTGTGTGCTGGGCAGATATCTCCACTGATTTAATGCTTCTCTGTTATGGATTGAAAATGTATTATACCTAACAATTTCAGCTGATCTGTATTGCCTTTCATTCTCATTTTGTGATTGGACCCTCCGTCTCTCACTCCATTAATGTTGCAGCGAGCCGATGTACTGTACATCATGTTGGTGAGTACCCACTGTCCTGGCAGCAACCACAGCCTCTTCATTCAGAAGCAGTCAGCCATTTCCATCATCTTCAGGTCTCCACGTAGCCAGAAATGATAGCCTTCCGAATAAAGGCCATCCCCTTGGAACACGGCTCAAAACACAGTACCCCTCATCACTCCACACCGCCAACCAACCACTTCAAATTATCCCGTGTGTAACAAGAGCAGTGGGACCACTGGAAACATTAGGGCGCAGGCCATCAGGGAGATGGAGCAACACTTCCCATGTCTGAAAAGATCAAAGTGAACCCAACAGTACACACTGTGTCTCTAAGTCCTGTTATCTCCCGACATTTAATTAATATACAGCCTGATTTTCTTGCCGATAAATATCATAGTTTTACATATACCCACGTTACATTCCAGCTGCCAAGTCGTTGTCCATTGCTTATCCAATTTGAGATACTCTACCTCCTCTTGATAACTTAACTTTCTGACTATCTGCGTTAGAATACATCTGTTGCATTTCTCTAAAACGTTGCAAATCGTTGAGGTTCCAGTACTGGCCACTGTGTCACTGCAGTCGTTAATTTGCGTTAAACTGACAAAGACTCATTTATCCCTAACTTATCCCTTCTCCCGGATCAATAACCAGTCCTTCCATATTCCTGTGTGACTATTTTGAAAGGATGAATGTTCCCTGCAATTTTCAACGGACCAGGAATAAGATATTAAACGATCAGCTACAATTGCTGAGCAGCAGGCTCGAATAGCTGAATAGCCTCATTCTCTTCCTGTTTAAAACTCTGGATGGGCTGAATAGCCTGCTTCAGTATAGGTGTAGTTATGAATGTTACTGAACATTCTGGAACCCATCGCTGAGCAGTCCACTTCTGATTTTATGATTGAGGGAACGCCATTGATGCTGGAGCTGTTGATAGCCCAAGGTGCCTCATGGAGGCCCAGTTTCCATTTGCTTCATCCTTTCGAAATATGTCCTCATAACACAGTGGGCAGGATCTTCAATATGAGGCGGCTGAGGCATTCCCTCCACCAGGGCTGTGTGCTGGCTGCTCAAACAGATACTGTTAGAGACAGATCCATCTGGAAAAAGGAGTTGGGTGAGAATGTTTCCTTCTTTTTGGTTCCCCTATCACTTGCCCCAGTCCGGTTGATGTGCATCTGATTTCTCTCCCTGCTCAGTCAGTGGTGGATCTGTGAAGACACACTTGATGATGGCCATGAAGTCCCAGACTCAGAGTATGTTCTGTGTCCTTCTCACCCGCAGTGATTCCTTTGATTTGTTTTCAAAGTCAAGGGGAACTGAGTTACCACTGAGAGGTGGGGTGGAGGGGGGCAGGATCTCTTCATGCTCAGGTAATTTCCTTGACCACCTTTGACCTGCATGAGATTCCTCGGGTCCTGAAATCAATGTTGTGGAATTGCAGGGTAACCCCTTCCCTAACTGTGTCCCAGCGAACCCCCATCACTTTTGGGTCTGACCTGCCGGTGGGACAAGATAGACCCAGGGATGGTGATAGTGCTTCATGAAACATTCCCCATCAGTCCTGATTCTTTGAGTAGGATGGTTTCAGACTGTTTTCTAACTGGGAATGTCATGCTCGAAAAGCACACCAGCTCAGGCAGCATCCGAGGAGCAGGGGAATCTACTTTTCGAACATCAGCGCTTCATCAGGAATGAGGCTTCTGGGCTGGGTGGCTGCGAAACAAATGGAAAGGGGTTGGGGCTGAGAAAAAGGTAGCTGAGAATATGATAGACAGGTGAAGGTGTGGTAGAAGGTGATAGGTCAGAGAGCAGAGCGGACCAGAAAAAGGGAAAGATGAAGGACAGGTCAAGGTTGCGGTGCCGAGTTGGAGGCTTCAGATTGTGATAACTTAGAGGGAGAGGAAATGCGGAAAATGATGAAATCTACATTGACCCTGCTCATTTTCAGTGTCCCACGGCGGAATATGACGTGCCTTCCTTAAGGTTTCGGCCGGTTATTGTTTCTCGATGAAGAAGCCAGGACCTGCATGTACTTGATGGAATGGGAGGTTGAGTTGAAGTGTTCAACATGGGGCGGTGGTGGTGATTGCTGCGGGGCAAGATGGCGTCCAGTATCCCTGATGCAGAGGAGACCAAATTGGTGCAAAGGATATTGTAGATGTCATTGGCATAGGCACAGATAAATTTCTGTCAGATGCGAAAGGATCCTTTCTAACCGCAGATGGATATGAGGTAGAAGGTGTGGCCGAAGGTTTTGCAGGTCTTGTGATGGCCGGGGAAAGTGTCGGGAGTGGGATGAGGACTGGTGGTGGGCGTCAATCTGACGAGGCAGTCGCGGAGGGAATGGCCTCTGATCAGGGTAAGGAGCGAACTATATTCCAAGTTGTGGGGTCTGTTTGTAGGTGGCGTAAATGGCGAAGGATGATGCGATGTATGCAGAAGTTGATGGAGTCGAAGGTGAAGGGATTCTGTCCTTGTTGCGTTGGGAGCACTGGGGTAGGATGGCGCATGTGCAGAAAGTGGAAGAGATGCCCTGGACGGCATCATCAAACATGTGTGAAGGGAAATTGTAATCTATGAAGACGGAGGCTAACTGGATTTGTTCTGATGTGTAATTAGTCCTCCTGGGAGCAGTTGGGACGGAGATAGAGCAGTTGTGAATAAGGAATCGCAATTTTACAAGAGGCATGGTAGAAGGAGATGCAGTAACTATGGAGGTCAGTGCACTTGTATGAAATGTCTGTTGTTGATTGGTAGCCAGAAATGGAGATGGACAGGTCTAGGAAGGGATTAGGTGCCCAAGATGATCCAGGTGAACTTGATGTTGGCTAGAATATATTTGTGAAGGTGATGAGCTGTTCAATCTCCTCTTGGGAGTACGAGGCAACTCCAATACAGTCATCAATGTAGCGGAGGAAAATATGGGGAATGGTGCCGAAGGAGCTGCAGAAGATTTCCTGGAATATTCTGTACCCAATATTTTATAACGGACATTCCCAGAACATTCTATCCCGGACATTATTTGTGAACGGCTGGACGTCAGTGAATTGCACGAATTGTCAGATGCCGAGGGAAATGATCCCTCCAGGAAGAAGGAGACTGTTCCGAAGTCCCTCAGGCAGTGAAAGGGTTGAGTACGTTTTCTCTGCATTTACATTTCTTCACGACACAGGATCGAATACAACATCGACTAAAAAACAGCAATTTCGAAACTCCGTTTGTCTTCAAGGAACTGGGAATGAATCCTTCAGGGCAGCAACTTTTTCACCCTCCGTATTAGGATCAGGAAAGAAGTGACCTGTGCCTGATCGCGTGTGATCAAGTGTGTGGGAATGTTTGAGAAATCATCTGTTCTTATGGACGTGTCTCTGCGTGTTTGGGGATAGAGGGTTTCTTGTGGCTTGTGACAGTTTGTCAGTAATTCAGAATTTCCCATTTGTTATTGCAGCTCCAATTATTTAAGTAATAATTCCCTTTGATAATCTCACTGGGTCCTCAGTCAGACTAGGAAATTTGCGTCCACTCTGATGAATAATCTACTTGTTTTCCTTCCTCACAGTTAACGCACTGACAATCTACGTCCTGCGTGAGAAAGA
>NW_025214005.1:29084-30860 GCF_004010195.1 Chiloscyllium plagiosum | reverse complement strand
CGCTCAGTCGGACACAGAAATGAAAAATCGAATTAAATCCATCATTTTACTGTTTTTGATCTCGGCCAATTTCATCCTGCTATGGTCAATATTTATGCTGTATTCTATGTGGATCCGGATTGAGGACATTGTGGATACCTCTGTATATCTCCACCCTTATCTGCGGGAATTGAGCTTCATGCTGCAGCTCCTCAGTTGCTGCACAAACACCGCGATTTATGCCATCATACAGAATAAGTTCAGACAGCTCCTGAAGAATGCGCTGAAATATCCATTTACCTAAATTCATCAATCAATCAAATTCAGTCGATAATCAGTCCATTCAGGATTTCCTCATATCAGTTCAGAGTTTCAGAGATGAAGCAGTCTGTCTCGATGTTAACAGACTGAGGGTAGCTCTGGTCTGTCCAACATTACCCCACAGTGGGGCTACAGGGGCACATTAGAATGCTTTTCACAACTTATGGGCAAATGAGCAAAGGCAACATTCCACTGACTGTACTCCATCACTTCAATTTGTAAATATCAAAACTGTTCATTAAAAAGCGCCAAGCAGCAGAGTGATTGGTATTGTTGCTTGCTTTTGCTTTGAAGAAGCTGAGCTGGGGAGAGACAGACTCAGCCCCAAGACCTCGTCCACAGGAAGGGGAGGGAGTGGGCCTGAACTCAGCAGTTGGGTTTAAGTCACTCTGTCCTTGCTTTCACCTCTGCATACCCCCACTTTGACCTGGCCTTCTGCATAATTAATCTCTCTGACATTTTCCCTCTCCATCCATATCTCCCCCCCATGCTCACACTGTTACTCTGTTTCACTCACTCCGTCTTCCATTTAAAGTCTATTTCACGATTCATCCATTCCCCTCTCTCCTGCGCTCTCTGCGTTCTGCAGTCATTACCTCCCAAACACCCTCTCTCCAATTCTCTATTCACCGAATCCTCTCTTTACATTCCATTGCTGGGGGAACAGAAGAGGGGTGTGGATATTCAAGCCTATGCTGGGGGAGCAAAGATGAATGTGGCGTGTCAGGCTGTTGCTCACGGAAGAGACTGTGTGGAGCCCATTGTTGATGTTCATTGATCTGAGTGGGAGTGTGATCAAAGACCAGTTCGAGAGAATGAACTAGGGAGGGTTACATGACCAATGCTTTGGGTAGGGAGTGTGCGAGTGAGTGAGCGTAATGGTGAGGGAGAATCCAGGCGGTAGAACGTGACGGTATTGACTGTGCATTCGAGTAGGTGTGACGGTGCTGGAGTGTACGTGGAATGAACATGATGGTAGGAGACTGTGCGGGGTGATTGAGTGGCACCGTGGGGTAGTGTGCAGGATACTGAGTGGGATGGTGGTGAAGTATTCAGATGGAGTGAACATGATAATGTGGACGTTTACGGGGAAGAGAGAGTGAAGCAGTATGAATATGTGGGGAGGGAGAGTAATGGCGGGGGAATGTGCCAGGGAGTGAGTTTGACGATGATGGCGCATGATGGTGGGGAATTGTGCAGAGGAGTGGGGGCTATGGTGTTGGCGTGGGAAGGGTAGAGCGTGCCACAGTGGAATAGAGTGTATGGGAAGTAAACGTGATGATGAGGGAGTGTGTGGGTGAGTGAGTGTGATGGTGTGGAGTGTGCATCAGGGTCGGCGTTATGGTAATGAAGTGTACGAGGATTGAGCATAATGTTGGGGAACTGCGCGGGATGAGTGAGCATGGTAATGTGGGCATGTGGGGGAAGAGAGAGCGTAACGTTGAGGGGAGAGTGTGGGGGAGGCAGTACGTTGGA
>NW_025214005.1:27134-28203 GCF_004010195.1 Chiloscyllium plagiosum | reverse complement strand
CAAATGTGCGGGGAGGTGAATGAGAGTATCCAGTAATGTTTGGGAGTGAGTGTGATGGTGGAGTGATTGCGGGAGTGTGTGTGAGACCAAGGGACAGAGTGCAGGGAGTGAACATGATGATATTGGAGTATGCAGGGGAGTGAGTGTGATGTTGGTGAAGAATCCTGCTGAGTGAGTGCGACATTGCGGGAGTGTGAGACAGTGAGCGTGACCATGGGGTCGTGTGTCGGTGAGAAAGCGTGACAGTGGAGGAGTGTGCGGGTGAGTGAGTGTGATGGTGGGAGCGTATGCTAGTGAGTCAGTGTGACAGTGGGGGTGTGCATGGAGAGTGACCGTGATGATGAAACAGTGTTTGGGAGGTGAGAGTGACAGTGGCAGAATGCATTGGGGAATGTGTGTAATGTTGGCAGAGTTTGTGGGGAGTCCGCACGATGAGGATAGAGTGCGTTTGATGAAGGGGGAATACATGGGTGAGAGTGATGGCGAGGGAGTGTGCGTGGGAGTGGGTATAACAGTCGGGAAGCAAGAGAGAGTGAGTATGATAGTGGGGGAATTGTGTGAGGGATTGATTCTGACAGTGTTAGTGTGGATGGAGTTGTGAACGTGATGGTGAGGGAGTGAGCGGGAAGTAGGCATGTTGGTAGAGGACTGTGTCAGGGAGTCAGCGTCAGGGTGGGATGTGTGTGAGGAGTGAGCATGAACGTGCGGGAATGTTTGGGGGAGTGACGGTGGGAGAGTGTGCAAGGGCGGGATTCTGATGGTGGGAGTATGCACGGGGAGGGAGAGTGACATTGTAGAAGTGGGTGGGGGGCGTGAGTGTGATGATGCTAATGTGTGCAGGTGAGTGAGTGTGAGGGTGAGGGAGAGTGCGTGAAAGTCAATGTGCTGTTGGTGGAGTGTGAGGGGAATGACCGTAAAGCAGAGCAGTGTGCAGGGCAGTGTGTGTGATGGTAGGGAGTGTACATGGTACTGAATGCTCCGTAGGGGTGTGTGTGGGAGGGGATTGGGCGTAACGGTGGGGCAGTGTGCAGGGGTGTGTGTCTGATTGGGGAGTGAGCATGACCGTGGG
>NW_025214005.1:6330-26367 GCF_004010195.1 Chiloscyllium plagiosum | reverse complement strand
GTGCAGCGGAGTGATGGTGATGGTGGCGGACTGTGTCGGGGAGTGAGCATTGTGTTGGGGAGACTGCAGTGAAGTGAGAGTGATGGTGGACGAATGTGCAAAAATATGAGCATAACGGTGGAGGCGTGTGCAGAGAAGTGAGCATGTCGGTGGGGGAGTGTACAGGGGAGTGAACGTGATGGTTGGGGTGTGTGCCAGAAAGAGAGCATGATGGCGGGAGACCACTTGCATGAGTAAGAGAAAAGATTGGGGAGCATGCAGGGAAGTGATCTTGACAGTGAGGGATTGTGCAGGTGAGGGACTGCGACTCTGTGTGCATGCACAGGAGAGTGAGTGTTATGGTCGGGCAGTGTGGAGGGGAATGAGTAAGAATGTAGGAGAACGTGTAAGGGGATGAGTTTGGTGCTAAGCAAGTGTGCGGGAGATCGAGCGTGAGGGTGGGAAAGTGTGGGGGTGAGTGAGCTTGACAGTGGGGGGTTATGCACTGGAGTGAGCGGCAAATTGGTCAAGGAAGCGTGAGATTGAGCGTGACGTTCGGAGATCATGTGGGGTCCTGGTGAGGGAGCACAGTAGTGAGCGTAATAGTGGGGGATTGAGTGAGGAAATGAGTGTGATGGTGGAAGGGCGTGAGGGCGGTTGTGAATGTGACAGTGCAATGAAGTGAATGCGAATGTAAGCGTGACTGTGACGGAATGACTGTGAGGGGGTCAAGGTGACAGTGATGAAGTGAGTTGAGAGGTTCAGAGTTACGTTCACTGAGTGAGAGAGACGAGGTCAGGGTGACAGTGATGGAGTGAGTGTGAGGTGGTCAGGAAGACGGTGACAGAGTGTCTGTGAGGGGGCAAGGTTGACGGTGATGTAGTCAATGTCATGGGATCAGGGTGACAGTGAGGGTGTAAGTGTGAGGGGGCAAGTGGACAGTGACGGAGTGAGTGTGAGGGGTCAGGGTGACGGTGATGGAGTGTGTGTGAGGCGGTCAGGGTGACTGGGATGGAGGGAGTGTGTGGGTTCACAATGATGGTAAGGGAATGTGTGTGAGGAGGTCAGCGTTACAGTGATGGAGTGAGTGTGAGGTGGTCAGGAAGAAATTGACAGTGTGAGGGGGTCATGGTTACTGTGATGGAGTGAGTGTATGGAGATCAGGATGGCAGTGACTGAGTGAGTGTGTGGTGTTCACGGTGATGGTTACGGAGTGTGTGTGTGGTGGTCTGGGTGACAATGAGGGATTGGGTTTCAGGGGGTCAGGGTGACAGTGACGGAATGAGTGTGAAGGGGTCTGGGTGATGGTGATGGAGTGAGTGTGAGCGGGTCAGAGTTATTATAACTGAGTGAGTTTGATGGCTTCATGGTGACAGTGACGGAGCGAGTGTGAGGTGGCCAGGGTAACAGCGTGAGTCTGGGGTGGTCAGGATGACTTTGAGGATTTGAGTGGGAGGGGGCCAGGATGGCGGGGAGGACTGGATGTGATTGAGTTTGTGTGACAGATTGAATGTGTGGGGTCAGTGTGATGGTGATGAAGAGAGTGTGAGGTCGTCAAGGTTACAGTGATGGAGTGAGTGTGAAGTCGTCGGGGTGACAGTGAGGGATGGAGTGTGAAGGGGTCAGGATGAGGGAAATGGAGTGAGTGTTAGGGGTCAGGGTGACGGAGGGAGTTCGATGGGGACAGGGTGTGTGTAACAGACTACACTCGTATAGAGGTCAGGATGCAAGTGATGAAGTGCGTGCGAGGGGGTCAGGTTGGCAGTTCCCGAATGTGTGTGCATCTGATGGGGTCAGGGTAATGGAGACAAGAATGAGAGTCAGCGAGTGAGGGTGAAAGTGACTGAGTAAGTATGATCAGTTTCGATGACGTGTGACAGAATAAGAGAGAGGCGTTCAGGGTAATGGTAACAGAGTGAGACTAAGGCGTTCAGGGTGACGATGACGGCGTGAGACTGAGGGCGTCAGCGTCATGGTGATGGAGTGAGTGTGATGGCGTCAGGGCAATGGTGATGGAGTGAGTGTGAGGTTGTCAGAGTGATGTGATGGAGAGAGATTGAGGGTGCCAACGTTACTGTGATGGACTGAGACTGAAGGGTTAAAGGTGACAGTGATGGACTGAGTGTGAGGGACTCGGGGTGAAGGTTACAGAGTGAATGTAAGCGCTCAGGGTGACAGTGATGGTGTGAGAACGAGGGGTTCAGAATGACAGCAATAGAGTGAGTGTGAGTGGCACAGATTACAGTGATGGAGGGAGCGTGAGGGGGTAAGGGTGACAGTAATGGAGTGAGTGTGAGTGGCTCAGGTTACAGTGATGGAATGAGTGATGGAGGAGAAATGTGTGATGAAACGGACTCAGTGTAATTGGGTCAGGGTGACAGTGACAGAGAAGGTGTCAGTGTGTGCGTGAACCAGTGAAATACTGAGTCTAAGGCGGTAAGTATGACGGGGGTGGAGTGATAGTATGTGGGTAAAGGCAACGGAGTGAGTGTGAGGTGGTCAGGGTTGCAGTGATGATGTGAATTTGATCAGATCAGGTTGCGGGCCATGAAGTAAGAGTGAGGCGGGTAAGGGTGATAGTGACAGAGTGTGTATGAGGGGGTCAGGGTGATGGTGACAGAGTAAGTGTGAGAGGGTCAGACTGACAACAGCAGAGAAAGTGGGAGGCGGTCAGGATGACAGAGTGAGTGTGAGGAGCTCAGGGTTACAGAGAGAATGTGATGGGTGATGGAGACGGTTATGGAGTGTGAGAATATCAGGGTGACAAAGTGAATATCAGGGTTTCAGGGTGATGGTGAAAGAGTGAATGTTGGTGAGTCAGGGAGACAAAAGTGGAGTGAGTGTGAGGGAGTCAGTGTGTCAGTGACGCAGTAAGTGTGAGGGGTCAGTCTGACGGTGATGGAGTGTGTGTGGAGATTAGGTGACGGAGAAGGAGTTATTATTACAATGTCGAGTTGACTATGATGGTGTTAGTGTGAGTGTGTCAGGGTGACGGAGTGAGTGTGAGGTGGTCATGGTAAAGGTGATGGAGTGAGATTGAAGGCGTCAGGGTGACAGTGATGCAGTGAGTGTGAGAGGGTCTTGGTGACAGTGACCGAGTGCATGTGTGGGCAAGGAGGTTAGGCTGAGAGTGACGGAGTGAGTGCGAGGGAATCCCGGTGACGAAGGTGGAGTGGTTATGAGGAAATCGGGTTGATGCAGTGAATGTGATGTGGCAAGAATAACAAAGATGGAGTAAGTGCGATATGGCCAGGGTGGCGTCAACGGAGTGAGTCTGATGGGTCAGGGTAATAGTTCCAGAGTGAGTGTGGGTGTGGGTGTCAGGGTGACAATGACCAAGTGCCTGTGATTGCGTCTGAGTGACAGTGTCAGAGTGAGCATGAGGAGACCAGGGTGACATTGACAGAGTGAGTGTGAGGGTTCAGGGTGATAGTTTCGGAGTGAGTGTGAGGGTTCAGGGTGATAGTTTCAGAGTGAGTGTGAGGGTGTTAGGATGACGATGAAGGACTGAGCGTGAGGTAGCCCGGTTGACAGCGATGAAATGAGTTTAAGGGGGTTTGGGGTGACTTTGGTGGAGTAAGTGTGAGGTGGTCGGAGTTACAGAGATGGAGTGAGAGTGTGTGAGTAGCCAGGGTGACATCGACAGAGTGGGTCTGAGGGCCATGGTGGTAGTTCCAGAGTGAGTGTGATGGGATCACGGGGATGGTGAGGGAGGATGTCTGGTTAGGTCAGGTTGATAGAGATGGAGTGAGTGTGAGGGATTCAGGGTTACAGTGATGGAGAGAATTTGAGGGTGCTAGTCTTACTGTGATAGAGTGAGACTGAGGGGTTCAGGGTAACAGTGACGGAGTGAGACTGAGGATGTCAGGGTGGCAGGATGGAGTGAGTGTGAGGAGGTCAGTGTGACGGTGACAAAGTTAGCGTGTAGAGATCAGGTTGCTGGTGACAGAATGAGCGTGAGATGGTCAGGGTGACAATGGCGGACTGAGTCTGATGGAGTTAGTGTGACGTTGACAACGTGAGTGTCAGGGAATTGAGGGTGACAGTGACTGAGTGAGTCTGGAGGTATAGTGTGATGGAAATGGACATAGTGCGAGGGGTCAGGGTGACAGTGAGGGAATGAGTGTGATAAGGTTGCCTGTGACTACGTGAGTTTGAGGGGTTCAGAGTGACAGTGACATTGTGAGTGTGAGAGGGTCTGAGTGACAGTGACGGGGTGTTTATGAGGATGGTCAGTGTGATGGAGTGAGTGTGAGGGCTGCGGTTGACAGTGACAGAGGAAGTGTGAGGGTATTAGGGTGGTCCTGGGAGAGTGAGTGTGAGGGAGTCAGCGTGACACTGACGTATTGGTTTTGAGTGTTCAGGGTGATAGGGAGGGTGCATGTATGTGATAGAGTCAGAGTGACGGCGTGAGAGTGAGCGATTCAGATTGACGGTGATGGAGTGAGTGTGATGAGCTCAAGATGACTGTGATTGCGGGAGTCTGATGGGGTCACGGTGAGGGGAACATAGTGAAAGTCAGCAAGTGAGCATGACAGTAACAGAGTAAGTCTGAGCAGGTTAGATGACGGTGACCAAGTGAGAGATGGGCGTTCAGGGTGACGGTAACTGAGTGAGTGTAAGGGGGTCAGTATGTCGGTGATGGAGTGAGTGTGCGGGTGTCAGGCTGGTGGTGGTTTGTGACGGTGTCAGAATGACGATGACAGATTGAGTGTGAGGGTGTTAGTGTGACAATGACAGAGAGTGTAAGGGGATCAGTGTGTCGGTGATGGAGTATGTGTGTGAGGTGTTAGGGTGACAGTGATGGAGACAATTTGAGGGCGCCAGCGTTACTGTGATGAAGTGAGACTGAGGGCGTCAGTATGACACTAATGTAATAGAGTGAGGGTTTCAGTGTGACGGTGACAAAATGTGCGTTAGAGAGTCAGGGTGATAACAGCCGAGTGAATGTAAGGGGTTTCAGGGTGACAGAGTGAGTGTGAGTTCATGAGGGTGACGAAGAGAATGTGAGAGGGTCCGGGTGACAATGACAGAGTGAGTGTGAGGGGGTCAGGGTGATGTTGTCAGAGTGTGTGAGAGAGGGTCAGGATCACAGTGGCATAGTGAGTGTGAGGGGATCAGAGTGACAGAACGTAGTTTCTGTGAGGCTGGGCAGCAGAACAGTTACAGAGAGAGTGCGAGGGTTTCAGGGTGAAGTGACAGAGGTGAGTGTGAGTTGTTCAGGTTGACAGTGACTGACTATTTGCGAGCGTGTAAGAGGATCGCTGAAGGAGTGACTGTGATGGAGTCAGGGTGACGGTGATTGATTGAGTGAGAGGGGGTCAGGGTGGCAGGGAGGACTGAGTGTGATTGGGTCTGGGTTACAAAGTGAATGTAATGAGGTCAGGGTGACAGTGACGGAGTGAGTGTGCGGGGGTCATGGTGACAGACGTGGAGAAGTGTGAGGTGGCCCGGGGACAGAGTAAGTTTGAGATGGTCAGGATGACATTGAGGGTTTGAGTGAGACGGGGTCAGGGTGGCGGGGTTCACTGTGTGCAATTGGGTCTGGGTGGTAGTGATAGTGTGAGTGTGGGGGCTCAGGATGAAGGAGTGATTGCGAGGAGGTCAGGGTGACAGTGAAGGAGTGTGTGTGAGTCGGTCAGAGTGACAGCGAGTGAGTGAATGTGAGGGGGTTAGGTTGCTTGTGTCCGAGTGTGTGTGAGGTATCAGGGTGATGGTGATGGAAGGAGTGTGGGGGATCAGGGAAACGGTGACAGAGTGAATGTCAGGAGTATATGCTGATTGTGACTCAGTGAATTTGAGGGGTCAGAGTGCCTATAACTGTCACTACAGGGTTACTTTGATGGACTGAATGTGATGGGCTCAGCGTGACAGAGACAGAGTGAATGTCAAGGTGTTAGGGTGACGGTGAGAGAGTGAGTGTGATGGGATCAGTGTGACGGTATCAATGTGAGTTTCGGAGTGAGTGTGACTGTGACAGAGCAAGGGTAGGGGGAATAGCTTGAAGGTGATGGAGTTAGTGCGAGTGGGTCAGGGTGAGAGTACCTGAGTTTGTGTGAGGAGGACAGGATGACAGTGATTGAATGAGTGTGAAGGGGTCAAGATACCTGTGACTGAGTTAAAGGGCGTCAGGGTGACAGCGATAGAGTGAGTGTGAGTGTGTTATAGGTTAAGGTGATGGAGTGAATGTGAGAAGGTAAGGATGACAGTGACGGATGAGTGTGAGGAGGCCAGGGTGAGGGGGATGGAGTGAGTGTGAGAGTGTCAAGTGACCCTGATGGAGTGTGTGTGAGATGATAAGGGTGAACGTGACGGAGTGAGTGTGAGGGGATCAGAGTGATAGAGTGAGTGTGGGCGGCTCAGGATGAAGGAGTGGTTGCGAGGAGGTCAGGGTCACAGCGAAGGAGTGTGTGGGGGGATCAGTGTGACAGTAAGTGAGTGAATATGAGGGTGGAGGTTTATTGTGTCCGAGTGAGTGTGAGGTATCAGGGTGATGGCGATGGAATGAGTGTGAGGGGATCAGGGAAACGGTGACAGGGTGAATGTGAGGTCTACACGGTGATTGTGATTCAGTACGTGTGAGGGGTCAGGGTGCCTGTGATTGTGACGACAGGTTTACTTTGTCGGACTGAGTGTTATTGGGCTCAGCGTGACAGAGATAGAGTGAGTATGAGGGCGTTAGTTTGACGGTGATGGAGTGGGTCTGATGGGATCAGTGTGACGGTACCAATGTGAGTTTCGGAGTGAGGGTGACAGTGACAAAGCGAGGATGGGGGAATAGGGTGATGTTGATGGTGTTAGTGCGAGTGGGTCAGGGTGGCAGTACCTGAGTGTGTGTGAGGAGGACAGGATGACAGTGATTAAGTGAGTGTGAAGGAGTCAAGGTGCCTGTGACTGAATTTGAGAACGTCAGGGTGACAGTGAAGGAGTGATTCTGAGGGTTTCAGGGTAATACTGACGGAGTGAGTTTGAGGGTGTCATAGGTTATGGTGATGGAGTGAAAGTGAATAGGTAAGGATGACAGTGACGGATGAGCGTGAGGAGGTCAGGGTGAGGGGGATGGAGTGAGTGGGAAAGTATTATGGTTACCCTGGCGGAGTGTGTGTGAGATGATCAGGGTGACAGTGATAGAGTGAGTGTGAAAGAATCAGGGTGATGGTGATGCCGTGATTGTGAGAGGCTCAGGTTACAGTGATGTTGTGTGTGTAAGGAGAAAAGCGCGATGGAACCTACTCAGTGTGATTGGGTCAGGGTGACAGTGAGAGAGTGCATGTTATGGTATGCATGGGCCAGTGATATTCTGAGTATAAGGCGGTAATTGTGATGGCAGTTGAGTGATTATTAGTGGGTCAGAGCAACGGAGTGATTATAGGTAGCAATGATGGAGTGAATGTAATCAGATCTGGGTAAGGGCGATGGCCTGAGTGTGAGGGTGTCAGGCTGATGGTAATGGTGACACATTGTGTGACAGAGTGTGACAGTGATGGAGTGAGAATAAGGGGGTCTGAGTGTCTGCGATGTAGGGAGTGTGAGGCTGTCAGGTGACATTGAAGGTGTGAGTGTGATGCATTCAGGGTGACGGTGATAGAGTGAGTGTGAGTGGGTCATTGTGATGGTGGCAGAGTGAATGTGAGGGTGCCAAGTTTACAGTGATGGAGTGAGTGTGAGGGAATCATAGATTACAGTGATGGAGTGAATGAACAGAGGTAAGGGTGACAATGACAGGTGAGTGTGGGGAGATCATGTTGAGAGGTATGGCGTGAGCGTGAGGGAATCCGGATGACCCTGATGGAGTGAGTGTGCGGGTGTCAGGCCGCTGGTGAAGGAGAGAATGTTTCAGGGTGACGGATTGAGTGTGAGTTGGTCATGGTGACAGAATGAGTGTGAGAGGGTCAGTGTGATGGTTATGGAGTGCATGTGAGAAGGTCAAGGTGAAAATGCCAGAGTGAGTGTGAGGGGATCGGGGTGACAGAATGAGTGTGAGGAGGGTAGGGTGACAGTAATGGAATGAGTGTGAGGTGGACAGCATGACAGTTACAGAGGGAGTGTGAGTGTTTCAGAAAGATAGTGAATGTGTGAATGTGTGGGGTTCAGATTGATAGTGATGGAGTAAGTGTGTGAAGGTCAGGGTGATAGTGACAGAGTGAGTGTGAGATGTTCAGTGTGATGGTGATTGACTACGTGCAGTGGGTAAGGTTGTCGCTGACAGAGTGAGTGCGAGTGGGTTAGGTTCATAGTGACAGAGTTAGTCTGAGGTGGTCAGGATGATTTTGAGGGTTTGAATGTGAGGGGGTTCAAGGTGTCTGGGAGACAGTGAATGTGATGGGGTCAGGGTGACGATGACAGAGTGAGTGAAGTGGCCAGGATGACAGAGATGGAATGAGTCTGAGATGGTCAGCGGACAGAGTGAGGTTGAGGTGGTCAGGATGGCATTGAGGTTTTGAGTGTGAGGGGGTCAGGATAGCGGGGTGACTGAGTGTGATTGGGTTTGGGTGATGGTGATGGAGAGAGTGTGAAGGATCAGGATGATAGAGTGATTGTGAGGGGGTCAGCGTGACAGTGACGGAGTGAATGTGAGGGGACACGGTGACGGTGACTGAGTGAGTGTGAGGGTGGCATGATGCCTATGACTGTGACTGGTCAGGGTTATTGTGACGAACTGAGTGTGATGGGGTCAGCGTGACAGAGATGGAGTGAGTGTGAGGGTATCAGGGTGTGGGTCAGGCGGTGATTCTGATGGGGTTCAGTGTGACGGTGACAAAGTGAGTGTCAGGGAGTTGTGGGTGAGAGTGATGGATTGAGTGCAGGGTAGGTAGTGTGGTTGTGATGGAGTTAGTGCTTGGGGGTCAGGTTGACAATGAGTGAATGAATGTGAGGATGCCAGGTTGATAGTGACTGAGTGAGTGTGAGTGGGTCAGGGTGCTTGTGACTGTGACGAGTCAGGGTTACTCTGACAGACTGAGTGTGACGGGCTCAGTGTGATCGAGGCGGAGTGAGTGTGAAGGTATCAGGGTGACGGTGAGAGAGTGGGTTTGATGGAGCCAATGTGATGGTGACAACGTGAGAGTCAGGGATTGAGGGTGACAGTGATGGACTGAGTATGTGCGGGTAGTGTGATGGTGATGGAGTTAGTGCGAGGGGGTCAGTGTGACAGTGAAGAGGTTAGTGTGTGGGGATCACTATGATAGTGATGGAGTTAGTGTGAGTGTGTCAGGGCGACAGTCAGGGCGACAAAATGGTTCGGACTAAAATTGGGCCCTTGAAGACAGAAACGGGTGAACATATTACGGAGCACGAAGAAATGGGAGAAGAGTTGAATTGGTACTTCAGATCTGTGTTCACTGTGGAAGACACAAGCAATCTCCCAGAGGTAATAGTGGCTGAGGGACCTGAACTGAAGGGAATTTATAGTTGCCAGAAAATGGTGTTAGGTCTGAAGGCTGGTTCCTCCCTGGGACCCGATTGTCTACATCCCAGGATACTGAAGGAGGTGGGTCTCGAAATCGCAGATGCATGGGGGATCATTTTCCAATGTTCTATAGATTCAGGATCAGATCCTGCAGATTGGAGAGTAGCTAATGTTGTCCCACTTTTCAAGAAAGGAGAGAGAGAGAGAGAAAGCAGGGAATTATAGACCAGTTAGTCTGACCTCAGTGGTGGGCAAGACGCTGGAGTCAATTATAAAGGATGAAATTATGACACATCTGGATCGCAATAACAGGATAGGTCAGAGTCAGCATGGATTTATGAAGGGGTAATTATGCTTGACTAATCTTCTGGACTTTTTTGAGAATGTAACTCTGAAGATGGACAAGGGAGATCCAGTGGATGTAGTGTACCTGGACTTTCTGAAAGACTTTGATAAAGTCCAACATAGGAGGTTAGTGAGCACAATTAGGGTGCATGGTATTGGGGTCAAAATATTGACTTGGATTGAAAATTGGTTGTCTGACAGGAAACAAAGATTCGTGATAAATGGCTCCCTTTCAGAATAGCAGCTGGTGACCAGTGGGGTACCGCAGGGATCAGTGCTGGGACAGCAGATTTTTACAATAGACATTAATAACATAGATAATGGTAGTAAAAGTAATATTCGCAAATTTTCTGCTGATACAAAGCTAGGAGGCAGTGTGAAATGTGAAGAGGATGTTAGGAGATTACAAGGTGACCTGGACAGGCCAGGTGAGTGGATAGATGCATGGCAGATGCAGTTTAATGTGGTTAAATGTGTGCGGATCCACCTTGGTGACAAGAACTGGAAGACAGATTACTACCTAAATGGAGTCAAGTTAGGTAAAGGGGCTGTAAAACGAGATCTAGACGTTTTTGTACATCAGTCAATGAAAGCAAGCATGCTGGTACAGCAGGCAATGAAGAAAGCTAATAGCATGCTGGCCTTCATAACAAGAGGAATTGAATATCGAAGCAAAGAGGTCCTTCTGCAGCTGTACAGGGCCCTGGTGAGACGGCACCTGGAAAATTGTGTGCAGTTTTGGTCTCCAAATTTGACGAAAGACATTCTGGCTATTGAGGGAATGCAGCGGAGGTTCACAAAGTCAATTCCCGGAATGGCGGGACTGTCTTACGTTGAAAAATTGGAGCGACTGGGCTTGTATACCCTTGAGTTTAGACGTCTGAGAGGAGATCTGATTGAGACGTGTAAGATTAATAAAGGATTGGACACTCTGGAGGTGGGAAGTACGTTTCCGCTGATGGGTGAATCCCGAAGCAGAGGACACAGTTTGAAAATAAGGAGTAGTCCATTTAGAACAGAGTTAAGGAAAAACCTCTTCACCCAGAGAGTGGTGGGTGTCTGGATTGCTATGCCCGATAGGGCTGTGGAGGCCAAGTCTCTGGAAACCTTTAAGAAAGAGTTGCATAGAGCTCTTAAGGATAGTCAAAGACCTTCAAGGGTTATGGGGATAAGGCAGGAACAGGATACTGATTGAGGAAGACCAGCCATGATCATAATGAATGGTGGTGCTGGCGTGAAGGGCAGAATGGCTTACTCCTGCACCTATTGTCTATTGTCTATTGTGACAATGACGGATTGAGTGTGAGGGTGCCAGGGTTATGGTGATTGCGTGAGTGGGACTGTGTGATAGATTACGCTGACGGAGTGAATATGAGGACATAAGATGATAATGACGGGTGAATACCAGAATGTCAGAGTGAGGGGTACAGTGTGACAGTGACAGAGTGAATGTGAAGGTTCCAGGGTCACAGTGACAGGGTGAGAGGGGTGGCGGGTGACAGTGACGGAGTTAGTGTGATTGGGTCAAGTTGACGGAGACAAAGACAGTGTGAGGGCCTCAGAGTAACAGGGGCAGAGAGATTGTGAGGGGCACAGGTTGACAGTGATGTAGTGAGTGTGTCTGAATCACTATTTCGGTGATGGCGTGACGGTGATTTAGTGAGTGTGAGGGGGTCCAGGTGATGGTTACTAAGTGCATTGAGTGGTCTGGCTGATGGTTATGGAGTCAGTGTGAGGCGGTCAGTGTGACGATGATAGAGTAAATGTCTGTGTGTGTCCGCGCGTGTGTGTGAAAGTGACATAGTGAGTGTGATAGGGGGTTAGGGTGTCGCTGATGGAGTGACTGTGAGGGGGTCAGGCTGACACTGACAGTGTGTGTGCAGGGTTCAGGGTCATGGTGCTGGAGTAGTGTGATGGTGTCAGGGTGACAGTGATCGAATGATGTGAGGGGGTCACTGTGACGGTGATGGAGTAGGAATGAGAGTGTCCGGGTAACAGAGTGTGAGGGGCTCAGGTTGATCGGGGCAGAGGAATTGCGAGGGGCTGGGTCTAACCGTGCCAGTGTGAGTGTGCGTGCCTGAGTGTGACGAATGCACCTGTGTGCGTCAGGTTCACATTGATGCAGTGGATATGAATGATTCAGTGTGACGGTGACGAAGTGATTGTGACCCTGTCAGGGAAATAGTGACGTATGAGTGCGAGGGGGCCAGGGTGACAGTGACTGAGTGAGTGTGAAGGTGTCCGGGTGTCAGTGACTGAGTGAATGTGAGGATGTCAGGGTGCAAGTGATAGGATAGTGTGGGGTGTCTGGATGACAATGATATAGTGAATGTAAGAGGATCAGGGTGGGAGTGAATGTGATGGGCTCAGTTTGACGGTGACCAATTTATTTTGATGGGAGTGAATGTGATGGGGTCAGTTTGCCGGTGACCAATAGATTTTGAGGGGTTCTGGGTGACGGTGACAGAGTGTGCCCGATGGGGTCAGGGTGACAGTCATGGAGTGAGTGTGAGGCGTCAGGGTGATGCTGACGGAATGATTGGGCGGGGTGAGCGTGACGATGATGGAGAGAGTGTGAAGGTGACCGGGTGCTGGTCATGGAGAGAGTGTGAGAGGGATAGTGTGATGATGATGGAGTAACTGTGATGGGATCAGGGATCAGGGTGACGGTGACGGAGTGAGTGTGAGCGGGTCAGGGCGACGGTGATGGAGTGAATGTGTGTGGGTAATTCTGACAGTGATGGAATGAGTGTGATGGTATCGGGTTGATACTGCGGAGTGAGTGTGAGTGATTCAGAGTGACAGTGACAGGAATCGTGTAATGGGATCAGGATGACGGAAATGGACCGAGTGTGAGGGGGTCACTTTGGGAGTGAGTGTGACTGCGTCTGGTTGACGGTGACCTAGTGATTTTGAGGGGTTTCGGGTGATAGTGCCAGAGTGTGTGAGACGGGGTCAAGGTTATGGTGATGGAGTGATGGGGTTAGGGTGACCAGGTAACGGTCATAGAGAGAGAGAGAGTGAGGGGGTTAGGGTGATGGTGATGGAGTGAGAGTGAGGGGACCAGGGTGACGATGACAGAGTGTGGGTGTGACGTTGTCAGAGTGACAGGGATGCAGTAAGTGGGAGGGTTTAACAATGACGATGAGGAAGTGAGTGCCATGTAGACACGGTTACTGTGACTGGTCAGGGTGACTGTGGAAGAGAGAGAGTGTGTCCGCGTGTGTGTGTGACAGTGACATAGTGAGTGTGAGGGGGTCAGGGTGACGGTGATGTAGTGATTGTGAGGGGGTCAGGATAACGGAGCTTGATGGGATTATGTTTATGGTGCTTCTGAGTGAGTGTGAAGGGGTCACGGTGACGGTGACGGAGTGAGTGTGAGGGGTAACGGTGGCGGTGAGTGTGTGAGTGTGACGGGTTCAGCGGGACCCTGATGGTGTGTGTGTGAGGGTGCCAGTGTGGCAGTTACTGTATGAATCGGAGCGGATCAGGGTGATAGTGAGTGTGTGAGTTTGAGGGGTTCAGGGTGAGAGTGAGGTTGTGTGTGTGTGTGTATGTGTTTCAGGCTGACGGCACAGAATGAGTGTCAGGGTATCAGTATGACCGTGATAGAGTGAGTGTGAGGTGGACAGGCTAACGGAGATTGAGTGATTGCGACGGAGACAGTGTGACAGTGATCGAGTAAGTGTGAGGGGGTCAGGGTTATGGTTATGGAGTAAGTGTGAGCAGGACAGGGTGACGGGGACAAAGACTGTGTGAGTGCCTCAGCGTGACAGGAACAGAGAGACTGTGAGTGTCTCAGCGTGACAGGGACGGAGTGCATGTATGTTTCCATCAGGTTGGTATTCATAAATTGAGTGTGAGTGTTTCAGGGTGACGGTGACTGCGTGAGTGTGATCCTGTCAGGGAAACGATGGCTGAATGAGTGTGAGGGGGACAGTGTGATGGTGACTGAGTGAGTGTGAGGCTTACAGCTCATCACCAGTGTCTATCAGTGATAGAAAATTCTCTTTATGAGATCCCACAATTTCTTTCGGATCTTTCCACAATATCCAGGGATATACTTGATTAGTTCCCTGGGATTTGCCTACCTTTTATGCATTTTAAAACCTCCACTACCTCCTGTTCTGTAATATCGACTCTTTTGAAGACATCACTGTTTGTTTCCCTGACTTTCCCAGACTTTCTCCACAGTAAGTTGAAACGTAAAATTTAGGATCTCAGCCATCTCCTCTGGTTCCACACTTGGTTAGCCCCATTGATCATGAAGGAACCATATTCCATCCGTATTTAATCTTCTATTGTTAATATACTTGTGTTTTCCTCAGTTTGAACTACCAGAGCTTTCTGTGGTCCCTTTTGGGCCTTCCTGATTTCCCACTTAAGTGTATTACTCCACCTGCAATGTTCTTCATGTGGATTTCCTTAATCCAGCTGGCTATATGTAATACGTGCTCAATTTCTCTTGATCAGAACCTCAATATCTCCAGTCATCCAGGTTTTCTTACTTTCATCAGCATTATCCTTCACACTAACAGGAATATGCTGGCCCTGAACTCTCGTTGTATCTCTCTTTTGAAAGCTTCCCATCTGCCTGACGTCCCTTTACCTGCAAATAGCCTCCACAATCAATTGTTAAATGCTCTTGACTCATACCTTCTGGATTCAGGCAAGGCCAGTTTTGATCAATAACTTGTGAACCTGCCATGTTTTTTACATCACTATTTTCAAACTAATACGATTGTTGTGACTTTGCCAAAGTGTTTCCCCACGAATACCTCTGTCGCTTTTCCTACCTTGTCTCCCAAGGAAAAGTCAGGTTTTAGCCCTTCCTGCAGTCCGAACATTGACATTTTGACTGGGAGAGTTTTCTTGAACATGCCGAACAAATCCTTCCCATCCAAGCTGTGAACACTCTGGCAGGCCCAGTCGAAGTTTGGAAAGTTAAAATGCCCACCCATTACAACGCTATAATTCTTACAGATATCTGAAGTATCCCGACATATTTGCTGCTCAATTTCCCACTGACTGTTGAGAGCATGTAGTGCAGTTATATCAAAGTGATGACCAATTCTCATTTATCATTTCCACCATTACAGCATCACTGGACAATCCCCAGGAATATCATCTCTAAGAGCTGCAGTGATGTTCCACTGATCAAAAACTCCAATCCCCCTCCTCTCTCACCTCCTGTTCTCTCCATCCTGTAGAATCTGTAACCTTGAACATTGGGTTGCCAGTCCTGTCCCTCCCTCAGCTGTGTTTCTGTCAGACCTATGGTGTCCTAGTCCCATATCCATGCGCAAAGTTCATCTGCCTTACCTGTTATGTTGAAATAAAGTAGTTTAATTGATCCGTTTTCCCTTATTGACTGCTGTGTTCTTGCTGGCATTGTCTATTTAAATGGCTCTCTTGAAATTCTGTCCCAGCCGCAACCTTCAGACTGCAGCCTGAGACCATCCCCCTCACTGTGGACAACACCCTCACCTATCATGTCATCTGCAAACCGAGTAATGATACCTTCTGCTTTCACATCCAAGGTATTAATGTACATACAAACAGCAATGGTTCCTGCACAGATCCCTGTGGTGCACCCACTGGTGAAAGAATTTCAAACACAAAACCAACCCTCCAACAATTGTGGATTCAATATGCCAACTTGCCTTGGATCCCATTGGTCTGTTGGACCAACCTTCCATGTGGGACATTGTCAAAGGCAATAGTGAACTCCAAGGAACCCACATCATCTGCACTGCCCTCATCAATATTTTTAATCGTGATTTCAAAGAAAACTCAGCTGACTTCATCAGACAGGATCTTCCTTTACCAAATCCGTGCTGACGATCCCTAATTGTTCGTCAGAACTGTTTCCAATAAAGTCTCTCCCCCTGTTGTCAGACTATCTGCTCTGTAATTACCTGGCCTATCCCTGCTACCCTTCTTGAACAAATGAACCACATTAGCTATCCTCCAGTCTTTTAGCATTTCACCTGTGGTCAGCAAAGTATTAAATATATCAACCAGGACCCCAGCAATCTCCTCCCTTACCTCCCATAGCAGCGTGGGATACATTTCATTGGGCGCTGGAGATTTCTCGACCTTTATGCCTGTGAAAACATTTAATACCTCCTCATTGATCTTAACCTGTTCTCGAACCTCACCATCCCAACTGATAGCCCCGACGACAATGCCTTCCTACTGTGTGAATACAGATGGGAAGTATTCATTGAAGACTTCACCTACTTCCTCTGGCTCCATGCACAGATTGTCCCTTTGGTTTCCAACAGGCCTCACTCTTTAGCTGGGAATCCTCTAACAATGACTATGTCATAATATATCTTGTAGATTTTCCTTAATCGTGTCTGCCACGGATATTTAATGACCATTGCTTGCCCCTCATTTCTAAGGTCCCCTTAGAAATTGCTTGCCCGTCATTTGGAAGGGAATTGGATTTGAACCAGAGGGGCGCCAGTATTCCTTGGTGGTGTTGGTTGGGGGCGGTTGGGATGGAGATGGAGGTGGAGGCGGGCGGTTCGTTGGCTGAACGGCACGCATGAGGCCTGACTGTTAAGGGAGATGAGCTCAGAACATGGATTGGCTCTGGGGACTGCAATATTCCAACCAGAACAGAAACATGACTGAGAGATATAGGACATAGATACACTGCTAGGCAAGGAACAGCTACATCCTAGGCTGCAATCCCACCATCTGCTGAGAGTCGTGCTTTCACCTCTGCTGTACTGGTCCTCACTGAGACAGCACAGGGGATCCCAGACATCAATCCTGGCCTATGCTGTATTAGTGATCTCTGTAATGTCCTCCATTCCTGATTATCTTCCCTCTGTTTGGAATCTCCTCTCGTCCCCACAATGCTCTCTGCCTCTGTCAGGTTCTCTAACCCCTAACACCCTAATCCCTAAACTTCTACAGTAGATACTAAATTCCATCATCCCTGTTAACCCCGACAGTCGTGTCTATCCCTGTAATATCCTCCCAGCAATACCACCCTCCATGTCAATGTGTTTGTCTTTAACCCCTCCATCCATACCTATCTGGTTAAACTTCTCCAGCACCTCCAAACTTCCTTATCTGTACAAGATTATTCAGTCCATTGAGCTGTCCCGACCTCTGTCATCCCTTCCAGACCTGAAATACCTCCCTGTCTTTGTAACTATGTCAGGCTCTTAACTGAGAATCTCACTATCTGTGAAATCTCCCAAGGACCTCCTGACCTTAGGAACCTTCTCCATCTGTTAATATCCTCCATGGCTGTGGATACATCAAGTTCTATCATGGAGTTTCGTCTCTACAATCCTAATGATGACAATAATCGCTTCCTCTCTCAACCAGACTCAATGTCTGTATACTTTAGTCATCCCTAATCCCCTTGCAGTGCATGTCATCTCCTTCAGTCTCTACAAATCTTTATACCTTTAATGTTCTTCCCTTATCACTACACTATATATTTCTGTTACCTTCATGAGCTGCCGTAATTGTCACTGTGACTCTCACCATGTTCCATCCCTACATCCTTCTGTTTCTCTGAAAAGTCCTTCTTACTCATAAAACCCTCCCGCTATTTCACCTGTTCCAGTCTCCACAACTTTCTCTATCTCTGGAGAAATTATATAGTTAAAACTGCTCCAATAACCTCAAATCCTCCTGACCTTTCAAATTCCCATTCGTTGTGAAACTCTCCTCATCTCTGTAACATACTATCCTACAGTGTTGAAAGCCTCCCTATCTTTCTAAGCTCCTCCAATCCCTAGTACTGTTCCAGTCTTTGTAACTTTGTACTGCACCTTGAAACCTCCTGGTTGCTGAACCCTCTTCAGGCACTGCACTTCTCTATTTCTGTTACTTTCCCCTGCTCTTAGAAATCCCCCTGTCTACATGATCCCCTGCAGTCTCTGCAGTGCTCCCTATCTCGAACCACCAACTGCTTCCACAACCTTCTCTACATCTTTTACCACATCCAGTCCCATCAGCACCTTCTATAGCTGCAAACTCGCCATTTTCCAAGGCTACTCCACTTCGTACAATGGCTGTCAGAATCTGAAGCCCACACGCTCTCTAATCTGCAAGTCTCTCCATAATCCGTTAACATCTGCAGCCACCACTGCTGTCTGTACCTTTCTTCGCTCCTCCAGTCGCACTAACCTTCCCATTCTTGCAATAACTGAAGCCTGTGTATCTTAGTACTGTCCTAAAAGTTTTCATGTCTCTGCTAACTGCTCCAGCCCCGCCACTATCGCCATAAACATCGACAGCCCTTAAAGCTCTCCCATTCTGTGTAACCTCTTCAAGTCCTGACAACACCCCAATCTATGGACCCCCTTTAATCTTCGCTTGTTGGGTAATCCCTTGAAGTCCCTGCCTATTTGCCGATCTCAGCACCAACCCAGATCTTTGTGACTCCCCAGTTTCCATAAGACTCACTTTCAATGTCAGCTCATCCAATCCCGACATCCATCTGTAACCTCCTTATCCTTCTACAATTCTTCTATCTTAATCTATTTAAACCTGACCGCTCCCCCACAACCCTCCTGACCACAGGAACCTCTTTCAGTTTGTGCAACCCTCCATTCTCCATTGCTTTCCTATCAATGTAGCCTTCAGAACCTGGAAACCTTCTTATAACTGTAAATGTCTTCCGTCACTACAACGTTTCATATCTCTGTTAGTATATACAATAGACTTCTCCTTGAAACACCCACTGTCTCTGCCTCTCAGACTGCCTGCCCCTCCCGACATCGATCCCTATTCCTATCTCCAGAATCTAATCCAGCTCCCTCTATCTCTGTAAATTCCTCAAATCCCCAAACCCATTTGTCCCACTGACATTCATGACTAGATGTAACTCTGTTTAACTCGAACATCCTCGAGACCCTGTAAGCCTCCCTATCTCTGTAACCTCTACCCATGCGTTCAATCCCCCTCTATTGAGGAATGACTCCCTGCATTCGCCATAAGGCAGATGGAATGACACTAAACAGATATGATGGAACTGTCATTCGGAGTTGTAGCTGCAGAATGTCCGTCGCTGGGAAGGGAATAGTGAAGGGTTGTTGGGATCAAGGCAAGACAGGCAAAAAGCCAACAAGTTGTGAAGAAAGGATGAGGTTAATGCATTACTGAGGCAGTCACGTGGATCTGAAGATAAAAATTTGGAGTCTATTTGGGTGGAGCTGAGCATAAACAAGCAGCAGCAAGCATTAGCAAGAATTCTTTTTTTAGGCACCAGACAGCATTGGTAATGTCAATATGGTTGCGGTCAGGACACTGAATATACTTGCAGCAAGGGCAGGACGGTAACTGTGTGTGACAGTGGTCTCCATCCCGACTGGATAACTAATGAGTATCAGGGCTGTAATGGATGGAATCCTGTATTGTATATGAGATGGTTTTCCAGAACATCATATCGAGGAGCCATCAACAAAATTGTCTATTGTAGATCAAATGCTGTGTAATAATAAACATCTAATAATCCCAACATAAGGGAGTTTGTGAGCAGAGATTCATAATGTTATAATGGAGATACTGAGTTGAGATGTGGGAGCAGAATGAGGCCATTTGGCCTATTGAGGATGCTCTGCCCTTCAATCAGGACATGGCTGACCTGATTATCTTCAACTCTACTTTCCTGCCTTCTCCACAAAACCCTTGTTTCCCTGATTTTTTTGCAATCTGATCATCTCTGTTGTAAATATTCTTATTGACCCAGTCTCGGCAGCCCCATGCTGTCAGGAATTCATACAGAGTCATTAGCCTCTGAGTGAAGACATTCCTCCTCATCTCCATCTTACATGAGTGAGCCATTGTTGGGATTTTCTGACCCCTGGTTACAGATTCTCACACAATTGAAATGAAAGGTCGTGACAAATATAATTATTGCAGATGAAATGAAAATTGGTTGAACTGGGGTTAATGAGCAAGGATATCCAAGGTTGCAGGAGGTAAAAGATCAGTCAGAAAGATGTGCAGAGAAATGGCAAAAAGTTTCAGAGAACACCTCAGGGACACCCGGACCAACAACCCAACCACCCCGTGGCTCAACACTTCAACTCCCCCTCGTACCCCACCAAGGACATGCAGGTACTTGGACTCCTCCATCGCCAGACCATAGCAACACGACGGTTGGAGGAAGAGCGCCTCATCTTCCGCCTAGCAACCTTCCAACCGCAAGGGATGAACTCAGATTTCTCCAGTTTCCTCATTTCCCCTCATCCCACTTTGTCTCAGTCAAATCCCTCGCACTCAGCACCGCCTTCCTAACCTGCAATCTTCTTCCTGACCTCTCCGCC
>NW_025214005.1:4422-6233 GCF_004010195.1 Chiloscyllium plagiosum | reverse complement strand
TCTGAGTTTAATCTGGACAAGTGTGAGATAATGTCAAAGTCAAGATTGAAGTGTGGACACTGAGGGACATTGATATATAGAAAGACTTTGGTGCAAGCCAGTAACTCTCCGAAAATGGCAACACAATTATTTTAGATGGGAAAGAAAGCAAATGCAACACTGGCGTTCATCGGTCACAAGGTTGGGTATCGTGATTTGCATCTGATATGGTAATTGTATAAAACTTCTGATTGGCCACACTTGGAGTATTGTGTGCAGTTCTAATCTCCACAAAGTAGGAAGGATGTGGAGGCTTTGAAGAGGGAACAAAAGGGGTTTATCAGCACGTTATCTGTGTTATATTTTTAAGGGTTTGTTAAGCGTTAAGAGGAAATTAAACAAAGTTGAATTGCTTTTTGAGAGTATCAGAGGCTGACAGGCGGCCAGGTTCAGGAATACAACGTTAAGACAGGGATAGATAATGTGGATGGCCAGAATCTCTTTTCCAATGTGAAAGTTTCAAATAGTAGAGCGCAGAGGTTCAAGATGAGAAAGAGAAAGTTTAAATGAAGTGTGTGAGGCAAGTTCTTTTTTACAGTGAGTGGAAGTGTCCAAGCGAGGTCATAGCAACAGAAATGTGAGTAAATGTTTGAAGTGGTATTTAGACAAAAACATAAACGGGCAGAGAATAGAGGGACATGGACCATGTACATACAGATGGGATGATTTGAGAATGACATCAACGTGGGCCGAAGGGCCTATTGCTGCACTGTACTGTTTTCTGACTTCCCAGCATTTGTCCGATCAAAGCACTTCAGAATCTTGCATATTTCATTCAGTTTCTCTCTCATTTTTCTCAACTTCAATGTGTTCATTCTCAATCTGCTCCACCTCTTATTATTATAAAATCCCTCCATTTCCAACATCAGCCGAGTGGACCTTCTCTGGCCTGCCTCTGATATAAGAATATCTGACCTTCGGGAACACACACTGTTCATAATATTATAGGTGTAATCTGACTTGTACCTTACATCATTTTAGTAAGACCTCCCTGTATTTAGACTCCATTCCCATTGTAATAAATGGCAGCATTTGATTTGCCTTCTCTATTACTTGATGACCCTGTAAGCTACTGTTGTTCCGTATGGTAAACAAGAACTCGCACAAACCTTTATGTTTCCAGTCTAAAAACAAATACTGTTAGCCTGACAGTAAGTCAGGAGCATGCTGAAATGAGTGAGAAATGACATATCAATACAAAATAACTAGACCCTTAGAAACACATTTTATAAAAGAGAATTTGTTTTTGAGCCTGTTGGATTTTGTTTTTTGGTGTGAATATAAATGGCAGAATAGATAAGCGTGTGGTGGGGGTGGGTGTTGGTACGGAGGATATGGTTTATTTGAATGTTCAGAAGCCTTTGTGCAAGTTACAATAAGGGCTAAAGAATAACTTGGTAGAGAATAAGGCCCCTTAAAGATCAATAGGGTCGCCTATGTGTGGAACCAGAGGAGATGGGTGAGATCTTAAACAAAAAAAAAGTCTTGTCAGTATTTAGATTGGAGAAAGACATGGAAGCTCAGGAACTTTGAAAAATAAATTGCCATGTCTTGGCAAGAATCCTCAACAGAGAAGAGAAAGTGCTGGAATATTAAAACAAGTAAAGGTAAATCAATCCTCAGTAGCTCATTAAGTCGATTTGAGAATATTGTCAGAAGCTAGGGAAGAGATTGCAGTGTCCCTTACAGAGATATTTATATTACAAACAGACCCAGTGAGGTGTTGGAAGATTGGACGTCGGCTAATGCTCCTCCAGCACGTAAGGGTTACA
>NW_025214005.1:0-933 GCF_004010195.1 Chiloscyllium plagiosum | reverse complement strand
TATCCCCCGATATGAGTTCTGAGTAAGGATCACTCAATCCAAAACGTCAACTTTCATTTTTGCCCAAAGATGCTTCCAGAGCTGCTGAGATTTCTGTTGTTGTCAATCTCTGTTCCACCCCCACCCAGTTACCCCACCTCCACTCCACTGTAATCGTGGTGCTGAAATGTGTAAACGATCAGGGATTCAGTCTGGGAGGGAGAGAGGGAGGGCAGCAGCTCGCAGCACAATACAACCTGAATTTTGATTGCACGAAACACACACGCACACACACACGCAAGCGCACACACACAACATTTTATTAACTCCTACTTTGAAAATACACCTAGTCTGATTCCAGGTGAAGACATATACAGACTCCAATCAAGACCGCATGCCTAAAATACGATGTCTGACTGGAGGGGTCACCTCCTTTACATCGATAATACCTGAAGGTATCTTCAGGTCGGACTTGAATGGAACTCTGGATTTGCATATTCATCAATCAAAATCTGCATTTCCATTCTAACCGATTAAAGATTTAGCAGCCATCTTAGATGTGATCAATTCATGTGCATGTGTTGTACAACCCTTTAATCTTTTCCTTATAAATTTTGTGCCTAAGGTCTTTTTTCTCTTACACCTGACGAAGGAGCAGGACAATGAAATTTTGTGTTTTCAAATAAACCCGTCAGACTATAACCCATTGCCATATGATTATTGACCTTACTCAACCCAGTCCAAAGCTAGCACCTTCATATCGTGGTTTTAATTGGTTAGCCAATTTTCTCTCCAAGCAAATAATTTGTCCTAACTCATGTGCTCTTGTCTTGCATATTAATCTTTTGTCAAGCATGTTGTGCATTGCCTTCTTGAAGTCCAGATATAATACATCTTTCAGATCCCGCTTATTCAACTTGTTTGTCACACTTCTTAATACAAAAGAGGTGGAAA
>NW_025214004.1:37520-38000 GCF_004010195.1 Chiloscyllium plagiosum | reverse complement strand
ATGCTGGATATACAATTAAAGACAGGATTCTTGGCAGTGTGGAGGAACAGCGGGATTTTGGTGTTCAAGTGCATCGATCCATCAAAGTTGCAACCCAAATGGATAGGGCTGTTAAGAAAGTGTATGGTGTTTTGGCTTTCATTAACAGGGGATTGAGTTTAAGAGCTGCAAGGTTTTGCTGCAGCTCTACAAAACCTCACCAAAGTGAGACCACACTTAGAATATGGAGTCCAGTTCTGGTCGCCCTATCATAGGAAAGATGTGGAGGCTTTGGAGACGGTGCAAAGAAGGTTCACCAGCATGCTGCCTGGACTGAAAGGTTTGTCTTATGAAGAGAGTTTGACTAAGCTTTGACTTTTCTCTCTGGATAGAAGGAAGAAGAGAGGAGACCCGATCAAGGTGTACAAGGTAATGAGAGGCATGGATAGAGTCGATAGCCAGAGACATTTCCCCAGGGCAGGATTGACTGACATGAGGGGT
>NW_025214004.1:19301-22843 GCF_004010195.1 Chiloscyllium plagiosum | reverse complement strand
GGTTAAATACCTGAGTCAGGCAAGCCATGACGACACACAGGCACAAGTTAGCTTCAGTGAATTGGGAAAGTACATGAAAAAGACTTAATGGAAGAGAGGCAATATCTGTTATTTATAGAAACACTGTAAGGTATACAATATAAATATATCCCTCCAAGGTGCCAGACATTGTGGTATGGATTTAGAAAAAAATAGGACCCAGCAAAGGAGGACCAGGAAATGATGAGAAAGCCAAAAATGCAAGCTACCAAAAAATAAAGACTGACGAAAAGCTTATATCAATATTTGAAAAGGTATATGAAAGCAAGGTCCAATGTGGAACAGTGAATTTGCGGACAGGCTACTTGATTGTAGAGAAAAGAGAAATTACAGCGAAACTAAAGAGTTACTTTGTATCTGTCTTCATGGAGGAAGATCCCGAAAATTTCCCAGAAACACCATATGACCATGGGACTTGTGGAAATGAAGTTTAAAATCGTTCATGTCAGTGATGAGGTAGTTGTAATGCACACCAGAAATTCGGAGGAAGCAGCATAGACATATTGATTGCATCAGTGATCACTGTGTTATTTTCCTTTACATTGTACAAAGACAGGAAGCTATTCTGGATAACTGGAATGTTCCGAATATAATACAATGATGTAAGAAGGGAAGAAGAGGGAGAAAGGAGAATTCGAACGCAGTTAACTTCTCATCCACAGCAGGGAATCTGCTGGAATTTATCATTAAGAATGTGATATTGGGAACTGAGAAATTATTAGCAAAATTGGAGAAAATGATAATATATTTATGAAAGGAAAACTGTAATTGAGAAACTTTTTCAAAAAATTGTTTGAAGATGTTTTTGTAGACACAGCCAAGGGAAAAGCAATGAACGTGGTATAGCTAGATATTCAGGAGGATATTTAAAGACCTCATACAGCGAGTGTCAAATAAAATTAAACTGAAGGGTACTGGGGGAACATGTGCAAATGGAATTTTAAAAGTTAGGTTTACTTTCAATTAAAGTTAATCGGACTATAGAAGTAAAGACACCCTGCACCAGTGTTGGTGAGATTGTGTCGGGATTATCGTGCACAGTATTGGTGTCCCAAATTAAGAAAGAATATACTGACTACAGAAGAAGTGCAATGGACATTCTCCAGATTAATCTCTCAGATGGCAGGATTGTCTGATGAAGAAATACAGTTTGTGTACCCCAGAGTTTCAAAGAATCAGGGGTGATTGAAATGAAGCTGAGAAAATGTATACTGAGGCGACTGACTAAAGGAGGGGCATATTGAGAGCAGGCAAGTTTAGGGAGAATCCCAAGATATTCTACAAGTACATCACACAGAACAGAGTCACCAGAGAACAATTAGGGCCTATTAGAAATCAAGGGGGGAATCTGTGTATTAATCTGGCAAGCAGTGATAGATTGTTCCATGATTATTTCGCATCAAGTTTTCTTGGGAGAAGGAGGATGCAAGTACAGAATTTATGGAGATGGACTGTGAAACTCTTGAACAGATTGATATAAGGTGCAAGGATATGAGGAAAATGGATGATTCCCCAGGTCTGGGTGAGTTGTATCTCAGTCTGCAATTGGAGACATGGAGGAATGGTCCTGCACCAAATGTTCAATTAGAATCTGGCCACAGGGGGACGTGCCAGAGCACTGGAGAGCAAGGAATGTAGTTCCACTTTACAGGAAGGGTAATGGAGATAGCACTGGGAACTATCGATCAGTGAGGGTCAGATCAGTGTTTGGGAAACTATTGGAGAAAATAAGAAAGGAGAAAATTAATCTCCATGTCGAGAGGCAAAGTTTGATCAGGGATTGTCAGCATTACCCTATCAGAGGGAAGCCTAGTGTAATGGAATTTATTGATGGTTGCTATATGGTTTTTCAGCATGGTCTTTGACAAATCCACACTTGATGAATTGATAAACAAAGTAAAATATTACAGTATCCAGGGTAACTTGACTATTTGCCTTCAATATTGTCTTAGTGGCAGGACACAGAGGGTGGTGGTAAAAGGCTGTTTGTGTGACTGGAGACCAGTGTCCCCGATGTACCATAGGGATTAGTGCTGTGTCCCTTATTATTTGTGGTATTCATAAATGATGTAGATGTGAATGTTGAGTAAGTGGGTGGAGTGTGATAAATAAGTTTATGTTTGACTTAAAGATTGGCTGGGTGGTTGGCAGTGAGAAGGAAGGTGTTACATTGCAGGAAGAGACAAATGGAATACTCAGATGGACAGAACAATGGCAGATGGAATCTTATCCTGAGAAGTAGGAGGTGATGTACTTTGGAAGAAGGAACTCAACAGATTCATGAATGTGACTGGACAAGGAATAGGGGACAGTAAGCCTTGCCTTTCTTGATCGAGGATTAGTTTATAAATGCTATGCAGCCTTCGTTTGGGCAAAGGTGGAATATAGTGTGCAGTTCTGGTCACCACAATACAGGAAGGATGTGATTACACTGGAGGGGGTGCAGAGGAGATTCACCAGGATGGTCCCTGGGATGGAGCGTATCAGCTGTGAATAGAGACTGGATAAGCTCGGGTTGTTTGCTTGGAAGCAGAGAACACTGAAGGGGACAGGATTCCGTAACATTGGTTACAAAAGGAATGACAGGGTGAATAGAAAACAGCAATTTCTTTTTGTCAAAGGGCCATTTAAAGTGAAGGGTTTGAGGTTCAGGGAGGATTTGAAGACTATTTTTCAGCCAGAGAATGTTGGGTGTCTGCAATGCACTTCCTGTGAGGTGAGTTGTCACGAGTAAATTCACAACCATTATAAGGCATCTGGACGAGCACTGGAAGTGTCATAACATGTGTTGTGGAGGAAAGTTGGACTGTTGTAGATAGTGCTGTATTTCTGACCGTAGAAAGTCTCTGCTTCTGTTATTGTTTGAGTTTGGAAAGTCAATCATTGAGCAATTTAATACTGGAATTGATAGGTTTTTAAAGAACATATTCAGATGGGTCGAAAGAGTGAATTGTAACAATTTATAAACATGTGCTGAAGGGAAAGTTTGGAGAAAGCAAATGCAACTTGCTTCCTGTTTGAAACCAAAGAATGGAGAACAGGCAGAACTGTGAAGCAACTACTTCAGTTCTGTCTTTGTTAAGAAATCAAAACCAACACAAATCTTCCCAGTAATACTAGGAAACTTAAGGCTGTTGAGAAAAAAGGAATATAATGAAATCAACAAGTAAATTGTGTTGGAGAAATTATTGGAAATGAAAGAAACGAGCACAGACAAAGTCAACATGTATTTATGAAATACAAACCATTTTGGAGAAACTGGTCGATAAATTATGAAGAAGGAATGATGCAATGCATTTGGATTTTCAAAAGGTTTTTGACAAAGCCCCAAATAGATGCTGCATAATCGAATGTTATGGGATTGGGTGCAATATATGGTTTTAGAATGGGAGAGCTGACAGGAAACAGTGAGTAGGAATGTAACCATGGTGATCTTAGAGTTCAAGCCTTGTGAGATGTTGCAGGGATCAGTGCTTGGGCCCGAGCTATTCACAATAAATGTC
>NW_025214004.1:10392-18925 GCF_004010195.1 Chiloscyllium plagiosum | reverse complement strand
CCTATCTATAACTCTTTCCCTGCAGTATATACCTATTCCTTTCCATCACTAAAGTAAACATAACCAAATTGAGGTCACAATCACCAAAGTGCTCATCTACCTCCAAATCTAACACCGGCTTGGTTCATTCCCCAGTACCAAATCCAATGTGGCCTTGCCCCTTGTTGGTCTGTCTACATACTGTGTCAGGAAACCCTCCTGTACACATTGGACAAAAACTGACCCATCTAAACTACTTGAACTACAGTATTCCTAGTCAATATTTGGAAAGTTAAAGTCCCCCATAACAACTCCCATGTCACTCTCACTCCTATCGAGGATCATCTTTGCTATCTTATAGTCTACATTCTGGAACTACTCCGAGGCTTATAGAAAACCCCCAACCCCAGCCCATACTGCCTCAGCAGACGATTCCTCGAATGTCCTTTCTGCAACCGTAATACTGTCCTTCTATTCCAAGTGTGGTCAAACCAGAGTTTTATAGAGTTGCAGCAAAACTTCACAGCTCTTAAACTCAATCCCCCTGTTAATGAAAGCCAAAACACCATATGCTTTCTTCATGATCCCATCAACTTGGTTGGTAACTTTGAGGGATCTATGTACATGGGCCCCATGCTGCCAAGAATTGTGTATTTCAGCATTCAAATTCAGCATTGAGTTCGATCTGCCAGTTCTCAGCCCAGCTCTGCATCCTGACAATGTCACGTTGTAGCCTGCAACAACCCTCAACACTATCTACAACACCTTTATGTCTTTGGCAAACTTGTTAACTCACCCTTCCACATCTTCATCCAAGTCAATTATCAAAACTATAAACAGCAGAGGCCCGAGAACAGATCCCTGCAGGACACCACTGATCACTGACCTCCAGGCGGAATACTTTCCATCCACTACTACTTGCTGTCTTCTTTCAGCCAGCCAATTCTCTATCCAGATCGCCAAATTTCCCTGTATCCCACAAGTCATAACTTTCTGAATGAGCTTATCAAATGCTGTATTGAAATCCATATAGACCCGATCCACTGCTCGGCCTTCATAATCCTGTCTTGTCACATCCTCAAAGAACTCAGTAAGGCATGTGAGATATGACCATGCCCCTCACAAAGCCATGCTGACTATCTTTAATCAAACCATGTTTTTCCAAATAGTCATAAATCCTCTCTCTCAAAATCATTGCCAATACCTTGCTTACCACAGACAAAAGACTGACTGCTCTGTAATTCCCAGGGATTTCCCTATTCTCTTTCTTGAACAGAGGAATGACATTCGCCTCCCTCCAATCAGTTGGTACTATTCCCGTAGAGAGAGAGGATGCAAAGATCATCACCAGAAGCGCAGCAATCTCATTCCTCGCTTCCTGTAATAAACTTCGATACATCTGATCTGGTCCTAGGGACTGACCTATCTTGATGCTTTCCAGAGTTCCAGTACTTCCACTTCCTTAATATCAATTTGTTCAAGAAATTTTAACCTGGTCCATGGTGTTCTCACAATCAACAAGGTCCCTGTCTCTTGTGAATACTGAAGTAAAAAACTTATTTATGCCTCCCTTACCTCTTCAGACTCAGGGCACAAGTTCGCTCCAATATCCCTGAACAGCTCTATCCTCTCTCTGATCATTCTCTTATTCCTCACATACGCGGAGCTTGCCTTTGGGTTTTCCATAATTTTCTCACCAATGCTTTTCCGTGCCCCTCCCTCCTATCTCTCCTCAGTCCATTTTTGAGTTCTTCCCTCACTATCCTGAAATCCTCTAAAGCTGTGCCAGACCTTTGTTTCCTCAACCTTAAGTAAGCTTCCTTCCAACTTATGATCTTGTCATCCAAGACTCGTTCACCCTACCATTCCTACCCTGTCTCAGTGGGACACCGTTATCCAACACTCGCAAGAAGTGCTCCTTAAACAGCTTCCACATTTCTGTTGGGCATTTCCCGCAGAGCAATTGTTCCCAATTTGTACTCCACAGCTCCTGCCTAATGCAGTGTAATTTCCCCTCCCCCAGTTAAAACCCTTCCCTCCAGTCTGTTCCTATGCTAATTCAATCGTGAGTCGTGAGGTGATGTTGCAGCTGTACAGGACCTTGGTTAGGCCACATTTGGAGTACTGTGTACAGTTCTGGTCGCCTCATTTTAGGAAAGATGTGGTGGCTTTGGAGAGGGTGCAGAGAAGATTTACCAGGATGTTGCCTGGAATGGAGAATAGGTCGTACGAGGATAGGTTGAGAGTGCTAGGCCTTTTCTCATTGGAACGGGGAATGATGAGGGGTGACTTGATAGAGGTTTATAAGATGATCAGGGGAATAGATAGAGTGGACAGTCAGAGACTTTTTCCTCTAGTACAACAGAGTGTGACAAGGGGACATAAATTTAAGGTGAAGGGTGGAAGGTATAGGGGGGATGTCAGGGGTACCCAGAGAGTGGTGGGGACACGGAATACGCTGCCCGTGGGAGTGGCAGAGTCAGAATCATTGGTGACCTTTAAGCGGCAATTGGATAGGTATATGGATAGGTGCTTAAGCTAGGACAAATGTTCGGCACAACACCGTGGGCTGAAGGGCCTGTTCTGTGCTGTATTGTTCTATGTTCTATGTTCTATTCCCATGTCTGCTGATGGTGCTAATCAATATCAGATTGCAAGTGGTGAGGACGATGTTAAAAAAAAACTCCAAAGTGATTGAGACAAGTGATGTGAATGGGAACACACGAGGTGGATGAAGAACTGTGTGGATAGATGTGACCTTGGTCATTTTGATGAGAAAAATAGAATGGCAGCCTTTCATTTGAATTGGGATTGGTTGAGAAATGTTGATTTATAAAGTGACATATGATCCATTTGCGGTTGCTTTCTTCAGTGCAGACCTCAGCGGTCCGTGCAGGGTAGTGACTTCTGACATAAGAAGCCAATACTGGGAGGAGATTGGCACGCCAGCCAGTGTACATAGACCACCAAGTAGGCATTGAAAAGGATCTGTGTCTTCTTGTACACCAGTTACTGAGAGCAATATAGCAGGAACAGGAAGCAGTTAGGAAGCTAAATGGTGTGTTGATCTTCATTTCAGAAAGATTTGAGTACAGGAGTAAGGATGTCTTACTCCAGCTGTACCTCATCAGGAACATTGTGCAGTGTTGTGTGTAGTTTTGTTCTCCTTATCTAATAAAGGACAAACCTGACATTGAGGGAGTGCAGTGAAGGATGACCAGACTTATCTCTGGGATGACAGGCTTGTTATGTGAGCGGAGTTTGGGTTGTCTGGGCCTGTATTCCATGAGGTTTTGGTAAATAAGTGGAGATCTCAGGGAAATATATAAAACTCTGACAGGGTGAGACAGATTGGAAGCAGGAATGGTAATTCCCCTGACTGAGACGTGAAAAACAAAGGACTACAACATTAGGTACAGGCAGATCACTCTGCATTGAGATGAGAATAAACATCTGCACTCAGACACTGGTGAACACGGGGAATTCTCTACCACATAAGGCTGTTGAATCCAAGCATTGAATTAAATAAGGATTTCTAAACACTAAGAGGATGGGGAGAGAGCAGGATTAGATCAGGTATCAGCCATCACTTCACTGAAAGTCAGAGCAAACTTGATGAACCAAATGGGATACAGCAGTCTTTACTTTCTATCATCCATTTGTTAATTACGTTCAGGGATATGTACATTGTGTGGGAAAGATGCATTGAGGAGATGTTCGGTTAAGAACGAGAAAGGGGGAGGCTCAATGGGTTCAATGGCCTGTGGCTTTCCCAATGTTTCTGTGTAGTCTGTGAGAAAGCTCTGTAAATGTTGTCACAAGCTCTCAGATATTAGGAAGGAGACCTCTGCCGGGTCAACAGGACTGTGTTCACCGTTCCCTTTTCTGATTCCGAGCCTGATGCGAGCTGTTCTGTCCAGTTTTGTCCTTTAAGATCTCAGAGCTGTTCGATACAATTGAGTATCTTGCTTGGCCGTGTTAGAAATGATTGAAAGGTTTATCACATATCTGTGTGTCTGAAGTCACTTTTAGGCCAGACCAGGAAATTTGAATCCAAGCATTGAATTAAATAAGGATTTCTAAACACTAAGAGGATGGGGAGAGAGCAGGATTAGATCAGGTATCAGCCATCACTTCACTGAAAGTCAGAGCAAACTTGATGAACCAAATGGGATACAGCAGTCTTTACTTTCTATCATCCATTTGTTAATTATGTTCAGGGATATGTACATTGTGTGGGAAAGATGCATTGAGGAGATGTTCGGTTAAGAACGAGAAAGGGGGAGGCTCAATGGGTTCAATGGCCTGTGGCTTTCCCAATGTTTCTGTGTAGTCTGTGGGAAAGCTCTGTAAATGTTGTCACAAGCTCTCAAATATTAGGAAGGAGACCTCTGCAGGGTCAACAGGACTGTGTTCACCGTTCCCTTTTCTGATACCTAGCCTGGTGCGCGCTGTTCTGTCCAGTTTTGTCCTTTAAGATCTCAGCGCTGTTTGATACAATTGAGTATCTTGCTTGGCCGTGTTAGAAATGATTGAAAAGTTTATCACATATCTGTGTGTCTGAAGTCACTTTTAGGCCAGACCAGGAAATCACATTAGATTTGTTTCCTGAAAGTACATTAATGAAACAAATTGGTGTTTACAATTGACCTTGGCTTCAAGGTTACTGTTATTGACACCAGCTTTTCAAAGTTTGTGAGAAGATTTGTAGCTCGGGTGCTCGTTGCTGTGGTTCTGTTCGCCGAGCTGGAAGTTTTTGTTGCAAACGTTTCGTCCCCTGTCTAGGTGACATCCTCAGTGCTTGGGAGCCTCCTGTGAAGCGCTTCTGTGGTGTTTCCTCCGGCATTTATAGTGGCCTGTCCCTGCCGCTTCTGGTTGTCAGTTTCAGCTGTCCGCTGTAGTGGCCGGTATATTGGGTCCAGGTCGATGTGTTTGTTGATGGAGTTTGTGGATGAGTGCCATGCTTCTAGGAATTTGTTTCGCTTGCCCTATAATGGTAGTGTTGTCCCAGTCAAATTCATGTTGCTTGTCGTCTGCGTGTGTGGCTACTAGGGATAGCTGGTCGCGTCGTTTCGTGGATAGTTGATGTTCTGGATGCGGATCGTTAGCTGTCTTCCTGTTTGTCCTATATAGTGTTTTGTGCAGTGGATAGCTGAAACTGACAACCGGAAGCGGCAGGGACAGGCCACTATAAATGCCGGAGGAAACACCACAGAAGCGCTTCACAGGAGGCTCCCAAGCACTGAGGATGTCACCTAGACAGGGGACGAAACGTTTGCAACAAAAACTTCCAGCTCGGCGAACAGAACCACAACACCAGCTTTTCGATCTCAATATTTTATTAACTGCCTTCAATTCCCACCAGCTGCCAAAGCATTAGGCTGGTCTGGATTAGTAATCCAGTGACATTTCCACAACCACACGTGAGGTGGATCACTGGCTCAACCCTTCTGGCTGAGGATACAACATCCTGAACTTTTGCACTGTTATGCCAGGCTGTTCCATGATTTAGGATCGATATATTTGTGAGCACTTTCCTGCCGTGAGTTGTTTAATAGTCCATTACCATTTATGACTGGATGTGGCAGGATGGCAGAGCTTAGATCTGTTCTGTTGTTCTGGGGATCATTTTGCCCTCTCAATCAATGTTAGTTCTGTTGTTTGGATTGCAAGGAATCAAATGCGATAGCTTTAACAGCTTGTCATCAGGTTTAGGTACACATGGTTCTGACCCTGGCATGTTAACCCCCACTCGTCACTGAACCATAGATCGACTTGTTGGTAATGGTAGACTGAGAGATTATCCTGGGCAAAAAGTTACAGGTTGTGTTTGAATACAATTCTGCTGCTGCTGTGGTCTGCAACACCACATGAATGTTGAGTATGAGCTGCAACACAATTCTCCTGCCTGTCTCCCCATTCACGCCAAGACTCAGTCACCCCTCAGCCCTGTACTCATTGACCTACTCTGGTTTCGAATGTGGTAACACTTCCGTTTTAATATTCCCATTCTTCTGTGGGTATCTCCACGGTGTTATGCCACCAATTTGTCACATTCCTCAAAACCCTTTCAAATATTCATCTGAACCCTTTCCCTTCTGTAGTGCCATCTTCTGTGTTTAAAGTGAATGTGTTTCCCTCTGTCTCACTCACTGACGATGATTAAGACGCTAGCGTTATGTTGTTTCAGAACCAATGAATTTGTACACCTCTTGTTATCATTCACTTCCTGGTGAACAGCGCTCCACATTTGACAGGGCGTTTGAGTAGTTTTAACACACGTTTTTGAAACTTGTTCTCGAACAGAAATTGCTGGAGAAATGCAGCAGGTCTGTCAGCATCAGTGGAGTGACAACAGAGTTATTCTTTCGGGTCCAGTGACTCTTCTTCAGAGCTTCCTGTCTCTCCAGCAATTTTTGGTTTTCTTCCAGATTTCCAGTGTCCACGGGTCTCTGTTTTATTGAAAATGTGTTCTGTACCTATTCATCTCGAGAGAAACTGAACAGGTTGATTAGCAACAGCGGAGACAGAGAAACAGATAGTGTTTCAAGTCCAGAATGACTCTTCTTCAGAAATGAAAAGGATTGGAAAATGGGCTTTGTAATAACTTGACAGAGGTGGGGGAGGAGTGACTGGAAACAGGTTGTGGTGATGCAGTGCAAAAGACAAATAGACTTTTAATTGTGGTGAAAGGGAAGCCAATGTAGAATTGGTCTAAGTTAAGATGAGAATGGGGGAAATGGGTTCTCTTAATTGCGTGCAAGGTAAACAAGATACAAGCAAGACAAGTCATATGGTCACCAGGAGTCAGAATGTATGAAAAAGGGAGAAAGTCATAATAGTTCTCTTAATTGCGTGCAAGGTAAACAAGATACAAGCAAGACAAGTCATATGGTCACCAGGAGTCAGAATGTATGAAAAAGGGAGAAAAGTCATAATAGGGTGAGGCTGTGAAGTTATCAAATTGGATATGAAGGCATACAGGTGAGGTGTTTCTTGAGCTTGGGTTGTATTTCATTGGAAGATTGCAGCAGCCCAGGACTGAGATGTTAGCATGAGAGCAAGGTAGGTTATTGTAATGAGTTTTTTCCAACGCAGTGGAAGTGTTCCTCAAAGCCGTTTGGTCTGGTAATGTGCAGGAGGCTGCATTATGAACCGCAATGACAATGGACTGGATTGAACAAGTCCAAAGGAAATGCTGCTTCACCTGGCAGGTGTGTGTCAGGTTGCAAAGAAATAAGGACCGAGTCCATAAATTTCAAATATTTGGCTTTATTTCTTCTAATATGATGACTACAATGCTGCACACTGAAACCTTGGCAGCTTTAACCATGCTTTCTCTTTTTATTTAGTCTATTTAATCACAAGCTGTTCCCCACATCCTAACAGTAAGATCTAGGCAACAGTCTGTGTGTCATGAATGCTACTGTCTGCTTCAAACTGATTCCATTTGTGCCAACCACACTTGCAAGCCTGTTCTTTGCAATAACATTTGTAACTTTTACCCTTGTTACGCTGTCACTTAATCACATAATTTTCAATAAACTCAACAACCTCCTTGCTTTAGTGCTCTATACCTCTATTCGCAAATGCATGGATTCACTCAGCCTTCTTAACTAGAGTTTCAACTTGCCTGGCTACTTATAATTTCCTGTCTTCTGTGTCACTCTCTCCTTAAAAAGGGGAGTTATATTTTCCAGTCCACGAAGACCCTCCCTGACTCCAGTGATTCCTGATCTATCACCAGCAATTCCTCTGCAATCCCATCAGCTCTCTCTTTCGAACTATGGGGTGTAGGCTCTCTGGTCGCGGTGAATCATCTACCTCCAGCTTCCCCAGCACTTTCTCCTTAGTGATAGTCACTACCCTCACCTCTGCCGGCTGACTCTCTTTAATTTCTAGCAGGCTGCTGTTCCCTTCCACCGTGAAGATTGATACAAAGTATCTGTTCAATTCCTCTGCCTTTTTTCTCTCAAAACTACTCCAGCTTCATTTCCAGCAGTCCAATGTTTGCTCATGCCTCCATCTTTTCTTTTTTATATATCTAAAAACATCTTGCAATCTTCTTTTATGTTATTACTGTCATATTTCATCTTATCCTCCCTACTGATTTTAATAGCTGTCCTCCACTGGTTTTTAAAGGCATCCCAATCCTCTGGATACCCAATAATCTTCACTGCATTGTCTGCTTTTTCTCTTGGTTTTATACTGTCCCTGACTTCCTTTATTAGCCATGGTTGCCTTGTCCTCCCCAGAGTATGTTTCTTCTTTCTTGGGATGAATTTCCGCTGTGCCTCTGAATTATCCCCAGAAACTGCTGCCATCACTTGCTTCACCGTTTTCCTTAGTCTGCTCCCCTTCCAATCCGCTCTGGGCAACTTCTCGCTCATGTGTTTGTTGTTAAATCACTCAATTATAACCATTTCACATCCAAAAGTGAGCAATAGATCTCAACTGAAAGAAGGGAGATTGAGAGGTGGGACACAGAGAAAGATTGGGGGATTTATTAACTAGACATATGATTAGATTTGATTACTTACAGTGTGGAAACAGG
>NW_025214004.1:0-2443 GCF_004010195.1 Chiloscyllium plagiosum | reverse complement strand
GTAACAATCCAGGTGTACAACCCTCACGTCCCAGCAGCAGATGTCCTGTGCTTCTTGAGGAGATACGTCCAGGTCGAGGGAGAGAGTACCGATGTGGTCGATCCTTTCGGGATCTGGACCAGCAAACGACAGGTCAGGGTAACCTTGAGGGTCGATGCCAGTGGGAACATCCTCCACCCACCCTCCAGCTTTGCCATCGGAGGAAGCATAGGTTACCTGACATACGCAGGGCAGCCAAAAGTGTGCCGAACCTGCGGGAGGTCAGGCCACATGGCGGCGGATTGTAAGGTGACCGTCTGCCGAAATTGCAAGCAGGAAGGCCACCCGACCAAGGAATGTAAGGAGGCCAAGAACTGTAATCTGTGCGGAGAGGCGGACCACATGTACAAGGCCTGCCCAAGACGAGGGGCCGCCACCTACGCACAGATGGCCGGAGGTGGCAACACGAGCTGTGGAGCGCCCAAGACCAGCAAGGTACCACCAAACAGCACGGGAATGGTGTCTGGAGGCAACCAGAAGGAAGGGCGGGCTGTAGCGGAGCAGACGGCAGACAGCGGGGAGGTACAGCAGCCGATCCAAGCTCCTGCAAGACAGACGGAGGAAATGGAAGAGAAGGGACCAGAGGAAGCAGAGGATTGGATTACTGTGAAAAGCAGGAAGAGGAAACCTCCCAAAGCCACCCAGCGAGGGGGGAAGCAACACCTACGCGACGAGGACACATGCAGCTCTTCCGACGGTGAGGATGGGCTCAAGGAGGGTCGTCACCAGAGGAAGAGACAGAGCGCCGTGGAGAAAAAGGAGGGCAGCACCGCCCAAGTAGGAAAAGACGATCTCTCTGAGGGGACGGGTAAAGCCCTCCCCCCACCCGGTGAGAACCAAGAGGTACCCACCGGCCCACAGCTCCAGGTAACTGGGAGCAGCGGTCCTGTGACAGCCCCGCTGTCAGATGGAGAACTGGACCATGCGGACACTGGGCCCGACCCGAAGACACCAGAGCGGGGAAATGGCTCCAGCGTGGAGCCGGACAGCTACCTCATTACGCAGCGACACCAGAGCCAGGCACAGGGAGATGAGTCCCAGACCAGAGGCTGGCACACGGAGATGAGTTCCACGCCAGAGGCCGGCCATGGGAAGGTGAGTACCAGACCAGAGGCCGGCACTGGGAAGGTGAGTACCAGACCAGAGGCTGGCTCAGGGTGATGAGTCCCAGACCAGAGGCGGTACAGGGAGATGAGTCCCAGACCAGAGGCAGGCACTGAGAGATGAGTCCCAGACCAGAGGCCGGCACTGAGAGATGAGTCCCAGACCAGAGGCCGGCACAGGGAGATGAGTCCCAGACCAGAGGCAGGCACTGAGAGATGAGTCCCAGACCAGAGCACTGAGAGATGAGTCCCAGACCAGAGGCCGGCACTGAGAGATGAGTCCCAGACCAGAGGCCGGTACAGGGAGATGAGTCCCAGACCAGAGGCTGGCACAGAGAGATGAGTCCCAGACCAGAGGCTGGCACAGGGAGATGAGTCCCAGACCAGAGGCCGGCACTGAGAGATGAGTCCCACACCAGAGGCGGTACAGGGAGATGAGTCCCAGACCAGAGGCGGTACAGGGAGATGAGTCCCAGACCAGAGGCCGGCACAGGGAGATGAGTCCCAGACCAGAGGCTGGCACAGGGAGATGAGTTCCACACCAGAGGCCGGCCATGGGGAGGCGAGTACCAGAAGTCAATCCCAGACTGGCGGCAGTCGTAGTGAGGTGAGTCCTGTACTAGAGGCTGTTGCGGAGAAGCAAATACCAGAGGCAAGTGCTGGACTGGAGGCTGTTGGGTGAGGCAAGGCCCTTGTGAACTGGAGGTGGCATAGTCTAGAGAATTGGCTTAGTGCGGTCTGGAGGCTAGCTGCTGGCATGGATTGGGGTGAAAGGACTGTAAATTGGGTACTTTTATTCCCCCTTTTTGTTCTAATGCTGGATTTTATTTATTACTCTTTCAATTTTGTAACAAATACTTGTATCTATATCTAGTTATGTTATATCTAACATTGCGCTATAAGTGACGACATTGCAAATTTTCACTGCACTCATTCGAGTGCGGGTGACAATAAAGCTAATTCAATTAAATTCAATTTCAGTTTGGTTCTGTCTCAAAAATGCAGAAATGGAATCCACAAATTCCTTCACAATATCTAATTGAAAATTAGTGTTAAATCATTGCTATTAAATCAGGGCTGTGATAACTCAGTTGGCTGAATGGCTGTTTTATGATACAGAATGGTGGCAACACTGGATTCAATTTCCCACACTGGCTGAGGTCAACTTGAAGGCCCTACCTTCCCAATGCCACCCCTCACTAGAGGCTTCATGACCTTCAGGATAAACTCATCACCAGTTGTCTCTCTATGAGAAAGCAACCCTTGGGACTGTAGCAACCTAACAGTTAAATTAGCTTCCA
>NW_025214003.1:24661-38000 GCF_004010195.1 Chiloscyllium plagiosum | reverse complement strand
ATAGAATCCCTATAGTGTGGAAGCAGGCCGTTCAGTCCACACCAACCCTCCAACCTATAACCAACATCTTACCCTATCCTTGAATTTCCCATGGCTATTCCACCTAGTCTGCAGATCCATGAACGCTATGGGTAATTTAGCATCCCCAATGCACCTAACCTACACATATTTGCATTGTGGGAGGACACCGCAGCGCCGTACTGAAATCCACACAAACATAGGGAGAATGTGCAAGCTCCGTACAGTCGTCCAAGGGTGGAATCAAATCCGGGTCCCTGGTGTTGTGAGGGAGCAATGCTGACCACTGAGCCACCCTGCTATCTACAACAGTCATAACCTAGAATAATGGATGACAGTTATGTTTGTGGTAGGATGGTCATCCCTGCTCTAGGACATCACTGCGGGAGTTCCTCAAAGTAATGCCCTAGGCTCAGCCATCTTCAGCTGCTTCATCAATGAAATACTGTCACTCATAAAGTCAGAAGTGGGAATGTTTGCTATTGGTTGCTCAGTATTCAGCACCATTGTGACTCATCAGATACTGGGGCAGCTTGTGTCCAAATGTAGCATGGTGTGGACAATATCCAGGCTTGGGTTGACTGTGGTAAGTTGTGCCACACAAGTACCAGACAATGACTATCTCCAGCAAGAGAGATTTTAAGCATTACCCCTTGACATTTGGTGCTAATGCCATCACTGAATCAACAAATTACACCAACTTGGAGATAATCATTTACTACAGACTGAACTGGAGTAGTCTTATAAATACTGTGGCTATCACAGGAGATCAGAAGCTAGGAATCCTGTAGTGAGTAACTCCTTGTCCCCTGCAGATCTCCAAAGCCTGTCCACCAGCTACAAGGCACAATTTGGGAGGATGACAGGATTTTCCTTCCTTGCTTGGATGGGTGCAACTCCAACAATACTACAAAGCTTGACCTCATCCAGGACAAAGCAATCCACTTGATTGATACCATGTCCACAAATACTCACTTACTCCACCACCGATACACAGTGTCAACAGAATGTACCTTCTACAAGATGCATTACAGAAGTCACCATGGCTCCTAAAACAGCATCTTCCACATCCATGATCACTACTTTCTAGAAGGACAGCGGCAGCAGACACATGAGAACACCACTACCCGTAAGTTCCCCTCCAAACCACACTCACCTTGACTTGGAAATACATCACCATTCATTCATTATTGCTGAGTCAAAGCCCTAGAATTCCCTCCCCAAAAACATTGTGACTAAGCCTACACCAAATAGACTGCATTGGTTTAAGAAGGCATCTCATCACCACCTTCTCAAGGGTAAATAGGGATGGACGATAAATGGTGGCCACCCAGTGACACCAACATCCCATGAATGAATACAAATAAAACTATTTTTTAATCTCTTCATTCTGGGAAACCTCCTCTTAACCTGACTCTGTTTGGCAAGTTCTACAGTGCACTATATGGAAATCACAACTATGGGACACATGCTGTGTGAGCCCTGGTCTACATTTATAATGGTGCACTGAACTCCATAGACTGAAAGGAAGTATTATAGTTCCTACCTTTAAAAAAAAGTGACAAGGTAGACTCTGGTAACTATAGTCCATTAATTCCTTTACAGGAAAGTTACCAGAGGGAATCATTACAGATGTAACCTGTGTTTTGATTACATATAATTCTTGGGACATCCAACATGGTTTCATATAAAGGAGGCTACTTCTTAAAAATCTACCTGAAGTTTTGAAGAGGTCACCAAACTAGTGAATAAGGGAAGCTGATTCTATTTTGTCTACTTAGACATCTAAAAGGTCTGTGGGAGGGTACTACTTAAGAGGTTTCTATACAGTATTGAAATCTCTGGCATTAATAGTAATAAATTGTGTTGTATTGAGAACTGGGTTGGGACGACACAGATAAAAATATATTTCAGTTGATTTTCATACCAGTTCTCTTGAATTTTAAGAGTCTGTCTCCTGACTCAAGCAATGATCAGATGGGCACTGCTGTGGATCATGATGTGGAGGTGCTGGTGTTGGACTGGGATGGACAAAGTTAAAAATCACACAACAACAGGTTATAGTCCAACAGGCTTATTTAGAGGCACTAGCTTTCAGAGCACTGCTCCTTCATCAGGTAGCTAACGCTTCCAAATAAATCTATTGGGCTATAACCTGGTGTTGTGTGATTTTTAACGTGGATCAGTGATAGCATTCTTGCCGCTATGTCCAAAGACTGTACATTCAAATCCTACTCCAGAGACAAGACAATAAGAAATTAGATTAAACCTCCTTTGCAGCAGTGAAGGAATACTGCACTGACTTTTGAAGGAAAGTAGAGATGGTATCCTGAGCAAAATTTATCCCACAATCAACATAACTAAAGAACAAAATATCTATTCGTTATCACATCACTATTTGTGGAACCTTGTTAAGCATAAACTGATTGTTTGTTTCCCCACATTAGAACAAGTACTGTTCTTGAAAATTGTTTTATTATTTGTAAATCACATTGGAATGTCTTGAAGTTATGAAAGGCACTACATAAATGCAAGTCTTTCTTCATTTCTTTCCATTTCAGCTCTATGATGCAGGCTGTAAAGTTGTAGCTTGATTGATGCAAAACATTTAAACATAATAGATTAGCAGAGTAAGGAACAATCATTCTGAATTTATTAGAACATTCATTACATGAACTTATGATTAAATTATGTCAAGCATAAATAAAATATATCAGAGCAAATAACACGCAGCAGCAGCATGTAAAATATTTAAGCTGGGTAAAAATCTAATGAATCATTGTTGAATTATTGACAGCAGGATGTATCTATAGTTACTGATCCTGGGAATATTTGTCACTAAGATTTTTAAAAAGATGGGGCTTACTGACCAAACTTGATAACAGTGGTAAGAAGAATTTTGTGTGGTGAGAAGGATGGAAATGTGAAGATGATGAGCTGGAAAGTATGTTGTAATGTCGAGTGACATCCTTATGAAAATATGAATGTATCTTTCTTCACAAACATAAATACTGGGCTGCAGGCTATTTCACGGAACTCTGTCTATGATCATCTATCAGGAAAAGCCCAAGAGAAAACAAATAACTATTTCCACATCATCTCGTCTCCTCTCCCCTAAATCTCCCCCTCCCCCATCCTTTCCCCTAAACCCAACCTCTCCCAAAAGCCCACACTCATACCAATCCCACCAATAGCCTCCCAAAACCTATCCTCTCCCCAAAAGCTGACATCCCTGCCCCAAAGCCCCCACACACCAAATCCTACCATCACCCTCCCAGAACATGCAAAATGCAGACTGGATGATTGCTTTGCAGAATAGTGATGTTCTGGTTGTAAAAATGACCCCAAGCTTCCAGTTTTCTGCCTCTTCAACATACCACTGTGTTCCCACACCAACATTTCTGTCTCCGGCCTGCTGCAGTACTCCAGTGAGGCACGGCACAAGCTCCAATAGCAACATCTCACTTTCCACCTGCAGCCTTCAGGATTCAATATTGAGTTCATTGCTTCCATGTCCTTTACCCACCCCTACACTCCAGGCCATATCATGACATGTGCTGCTTTCAGCACAGTCAACCCATTTTCACCTACTCATTGTCCCCATTATAAACATTTCTCTTTCTTTGGCTTACTATTACCCATCGCTTTGTCTGCTCAACTCTCTCTCTGCATTCCATCCCTAACTATTTGCTCACTTCCTTTCTCTTGCTATAATCAGTCCTGAAGAAGGGTTACTGGACTTGAAATGTTAATTCTACTTTCTCTCCACAGAAGCTACTAGACCTGTTGGGTTCTTCCAGCAAATTCTATTTTTCTTCCATATCTTCAATATCTGCAGCTTTTTGTTTTATTTTCAGATCTGTTATTTCACTTCACTTCTGGCGCTGTGTCTAAATTTTCATAAGACCATAAGACCATAAGACATAGGAGTTGAAGTAAGGCCATTCAGCCCATCGAGTTCACTCCGCCATTCAATCATGGCTGATGGGCATTTCAATGCAACCACTCCGCACTCTCCCTGTGTCCCTTAATCCTTGAGAGATTAAGAATTTATCAATCTCTGCCTTGAAGAGCCTCCATTGTGCTCTGTAGCAATGAATTCCACAGGCCCACCACTCTCTGGCTGAAGAATTGTCTCCTCATTTCCATTTTAAATCAACCCCCTCTAATTCTAAGGCTGTGCCCATGCGTTGTCGTATCCCTAACTGACGGAACAAATTCCCAGCGTCATGATACCTATTACCATGACTCCAATGATAATAGATAGCAATAATCTAAGATGATGGTCTTACCTGATCCAAGACACAAAAGGTGTCAATATGGTCTAGTTGGTAATCTCTGAGTCAGAAGATTGCAAGTATAACTGTAAGTATGATTTTGGTCAATGCTACAGTGCAGGACCTGGGGAGTACTGCACTGATGGAGCCACAGTCTCCTTGGTGAGATGTTAAACTGAGGTGTTATCTTCCCTCTTAGATGAACATGAATAGGTTCCATGATTTCAATGAAGAGCGGGGATCTCCCCTCAGTACCCACATGAATAATCTAAAAATTAGGGCCCAAACGTTCTGGAGAGATATGAGAACTCACTTCTACACACAAAAGGTAGTAGAGATTTGGAACTGTCTTCCACAAATGGAAGTTGATGCAGGGTCAGTTGTTTTAAATTTTAAATCTGAGATGGATCATTTTTGTTAAACAAAGGTATTAAAGGATACAGTTGGTACTGTTATGACATGCGTTTTTTCAACACGAATTGGCTATAATGCAATTGAAAATATTCGACCATTATTTGTAGAATGTGAGCTTTCCTTACCTGTACTGGTTTTAATGAGATTCCGGTCCCATTGGTTTAAATGGTGCTGCTATTACATGATTTTCTTATAACATGGGATTGCACAGGAATGGAACTATCGTGTAATGTCAGAACAGACTGTGTGAGCCAAAGACAGGTATAATGAGTTAGGCCACAGATCAGCTATGACCTCACTGAATGGCGGAACAAGCTCAAGGAGCTAACTTGCTTACTCCTGCTCTGATATTCCTATCCCTCAATAGAACCATCAAAATATGATGTGATCATTACCACGCTTTGGATCATGGACTCCTCTTGCGAGACATTGGCTGCCATGTTTCCTTATTACAGCAGCAGCTAGATTTTAAAACTGCTTGGTTGTAAATGGAGGATGTTTTGAGTTCAAGGAAGCTCCTATGCAAATATACTCTTTACTTTGAACTCTATAGTCAGTAAGAGGTTTGACTTATGGTCTAAGTATAAGAAAATGACTGATGATACAAAAATATGTCCTTTATATTTTTCAATGTCAACAACTTCTCTAAGAGTAAAAGCTGTACAGTTAGAGAGGATTTTCTTGCACATTTCAAATTATGTGTCCTCAGCTCACCATGGAATAACAGCCAAAACATATATTAAGGATGCAATATAAATGTAATTAAATGTCACATGGTCCTTCACAGAAGCATTACGAAGAAAATATGGCACCAAGTCACGTAAGAGAATATAAGGTCAGGTGACCGAAAGCTGAGTAGGTTTTGAGGATTGTCTAAAATAAGGAAGGCAAGATATTTAGATAATTAGATGTTTGTTTAAAAAGACTACCTGCCTGGTAGCTGGACATCAGAAAGAAATGCGTGAGAGAACAGAATCTAAAGCACATATTCCATTTGCATGACTGCTAAAATTGAATTCACACCATGACAGTGCAGTTATAGTATGAAAATAGAACTCTTCTCTTCCCCAGTTTTCTTGACCAGGGATAGTAGATGTTGAGCCAAGGGAAAGGACAATTACATTTTATTGTACTCATCTTGTTTTCAGATAAAAATTAAAATTGGGGATACAAATTTTGGCTCATCATCTAAACCATGTAGCTCCTCTTTCCTGTTGCTGACTTGCCTGACTTTTAATCTTGTAGGTTGTTCTTTGATAGAGTGTTGCACATCCAGGGTATACACTGTTGAGCTGTAATTCCAGTTTTTGGACACTGTTGCAAAACTGGTCACCAACTGGACAAATATTTCAGCATACATGCTTTGTCCAGTTATTCAGGGACAGCTGAAGCCCATGCATTAAGGCAGGTAAATTATTTTACTCTGAATTCTCAAGGACCAGGTATCCTCCCATTCAACTCTGGTAACAACTCCCTCTTCATCACAATTTCCCAGGACCAACCTGTGGATTGACCCGATATCAGTCCAGCCAGAATTCCTAAGGTTCCACAGTGAGCTACAGTGGGGAACGTGATTGCTATCTGTAGCTTACTGAGCACAGTCAGGTGAGGACCAGTTATATTTGACTTGTGCAGCATCATTTTTGCTTCGGTATATATTACAATCTTCCTTGCACTTGACAGATGGAGGTGGTGGTAGGAGGGGAGTGGAGGGAAATGCAAATATTTCCCCAAATATGCCTCAAGAGAGCAATTTTTAATTTCTCAGCATTGCTCAATAACATGACAGACAGTTAAAAGAAACTGCAAGTACAATCTACTTAATAAAACTACTTTACATATTAAAGTGAGCCCTTTGATAATTTGTTCACAATCTTTTGTTGCCTTCCTATTCATTTTTCACAGTTGGCTAATACTAGATTGTAATTCCAGGCTGCACCAACAAGAGGACCAATTGGGAAAGTACAGCAATGAATAAATAACATCAGAAATGCAACACCATATTAAATCATGATAGCCATTTGGATCATAGCACATGCAGAATGCTACAGAGATTTCTCAGAATTCAGACTGATTCAAAATCCTATATTTACATCTGAATTAGATTTCAACAACAGCAATCATCAATTTCATAATCCATTCTCAAATCTCTATGACATCTCTAAAGCTCTCTAGACAATTACAATTACAATGATAGATGCTCATAGAGTAAGACCCGAACACATCTGGCTTGAAATCAAAAGCAAGTGACATTTGCTTTGAGTTGCTTTCTGTAGCAGCACTAATGCAGAAAATCAGATTACTTTGGTAACAGACCGAAAGGGGCCTGTACTTCAAAGTGCAGGAGCTCCGGTAATTTGTATCCATGTGCAACACTTTCAGGTTACATGTATTCATCTCTTTAGTGTCCAAAGCACGACATTTCCAATTTATATGACTTAAACTTTGAACCAGGCAGCATTGTTTCCAGCCTTAAGGTATGGAAACAACTGAAACTATAATCCAGACTTTACATTGGATTGCATTGATTATATTTCACAGAAATAGCTCATTTGGCCCAACTAGTCACAAGAAATATTATTGTATTTGAAACGAGTTGTAGTCTAGACTTCTAACTAGAGAGTGGTAGGTAAATAGTTATTTTTTTATCAAAGGCTGTTTGTGCTATGTGACTAAATACTTTTAAAAAGATTTCAGAATGAACATCTCATTAACAAAATAAGTCAAGAACCTAAGGATATGTATCAGCAAAGATAACAAAAAGGTCAATGGAACACAGTGACTTCTTTTTACCTGGGACCATAAACACAGTGTCTATTGTTAGTTTGCAAAGTACTAATTGTAATGGAATTGTACAGTCATACAACATGGAATCAGATACTTTTGTTCAACTCATTCATGCTGACTAAACTTCCCAAATGAAACTAATCCCATTTGTCTGCGCTAATCTCTCTAACCGTTCCCTGTTCATGTACCTGTCCAAATGTCACTTCCTCTGGCAGTTCATTCCACATCCAAATCACTCTCTGTGTGAAAAAAGGTGCACTTCAAAATTTAAACATTTTCTAGGAAAAATGTCCTTTGCTATTCACCTTATCTATGCTCCTAATGATTTAATAAACCTTTATAAGGTCACCCCGCAATCTCCTTTGCTCCAGTGAAACAAGTCCCAGCCTTTCCTTATAACTCAAACCTACCACTCCTGGCAAAATCCTTTCTGAACCCGCTCCAATGTAAGAGTTTTTAAAAATTCATTCACACAATGAGGGCAATAGTGACTAGGCCAGCAGTCATTGCCAGAGGGCAGTTCAGAGTCAGCCATATTGCTGTGGGCCTGGAATCACAAGTAGGCCAGACCAGGTAAGGAGGACAATTGACTTCCTTAAAGGAATTTAGTGAACTAGATGGACTTTTATAACAATTGACAAATCTTAATTCCAGATTTTTATTGAATTCAAATTCCACCATCTGTCATGGCAGGATTGGAACCCAGGTTCCAAGAGCATTACTTGGATCCCTGGATTAGCAATCCAGTGATAATACTATTAGGCCATCACCTCGCACATAATAGCCTTCTTATAGCAGGGTGACAAGAACTGTGGACAGTACTCCAAAATGGCTTTACCAACATCCTGTACAACCTCAACATGATGTCCCAACTCCTATACTCAATGGTCTGAACAATGAAGGCAAGTGTGCTAAATGCCTTTCTAAACACCCTGTTGATCTGTGATGCAACTCTTTAAGAACTGTGTACCTGAACTGCTAGGTCTCTCAGTTCAACAACATTGCCCAGGGCCCAACTGTTAACTGTATAAGTCCTGCGCTTGTTCGCTTCACCAAAATGCAACACCTCACACTTATCCAAATTAAGGTCCATCTGCCCCTCCTCAGCCCATTGTTTGAATTGAGATGAGAGAATTGTAATTTACAATTTGAAACATCAGGAAAAATCTCTGTTGAACCTTTTCTCTGTGTCGCCTTCTTTCACAGGGTGGCACGGTGGTTAGCACTGCTGCCTCACAACACCAGGGTCCCAGGTTCAATTCCAGCCTTGGGCAGCTGTCTGTGTGGCATGTGCACATTCTCCCCATGTCCAGGTGCTCTGGTTTCATCCCACAGTCCAAAGATGTGCAGGTCAGATGAATTGGCCATGCTAAATTGCCTATAAGTTAGGTGTGTTAGTCATTCTTTGGAGGGTCGGGTGGTGTTGTTGGGCCGAAGGGCCTGTTTCCATATTGTAGGGAATCTAATCTAATAACTCATCCGAAGGAGTTTGAGAACAACTATTTTGTCCAGGTTTTCTTGGTCTACACAGTGATACCAGAAACTTCCTGCTCAGTTACTTCAAACAGTGCCACAGTCATAAACTGAGGGTCCATGCAACAACAAAGGTGGATTCACATTTGAAATTCTTAGAAAACCTGAAATAAATGGGACTCGGAAAAGATTATACTACGGAGAAAGCCAATAGGTTCTGTGTATCTATGCTAGCCCCTTTGAAAGAGCTATCTAATTAATTCATTTCCCCAGTGTCTTTTGATATAGCCCAGCAAATCTTTGGCTTTCAGAACCTCCCAATTCTCTATGGGAAGTTACTATTGAATTTGTTTTGATTACCAATTCAGGGTAAAGCATTCCAGTCATCTTTAATATGTATCTTCTGGCTACTGACCCACTTCTCAAATTGAACAAATCCTTTTCATTTACCCCAGCCAAACATCTCATAATTCCGAACACCTGTAATAAATGTCCACTAAACACTCCCTCCTCTAAGGAGGTAAGTAGACTGATTCCAACTTCTTTCTTGCCACATATCTGAAATCCTGCATCCCTGATATTATTCTGGCAAATCTCCTCCATACCGTCTCCAAATAAATTATACCTCAGTTGAATTAACCTCTTTCTGCATGATACTTCAACAGTTAAATCAGATGAAAATAATGATATTAAGTGTTTGATGCAACAGCACGGAAACAACTATCCCATGTAAATAGATCCTTTCTTTAAGGAGAAATTTAGAATAGTGGTTATGTCACTTGACTAGTAATCCAGAGGACCAGGTTAACATTTTGGGAATCTTGACTGAAATACCACCAAGGTACATGGTTAAATTTAGTTTAACAAAATCTGGAATTCAGAGCTTCTGCCTAAGGATGACCATGTCTATTGTCCACAAAAATCCCAATCTGGTTCACAGATGTAGAAGGAAATCTACCATCCTTAAATGGCAGTGGTGAGCTGTCTTCTTGAAATACTGTGGTCCTTGGGTTGCAGGAACGCCGAGTGGTGTGAAGGAGGGAGATCCAGGATTTTGACTCAAAGACACTGACGGAACAGTGGTATATTTCCCCTCTCAGAATGGTGACAGCTTGGAAGGAAACTTCCAGATGGTGGTATTCCTTGAATCTGCAGCCTTTGTCCTTCAAGGTAGTGGAGATCACAGTTTGGGAACATGTTGAGGAGGAGCCTTGTTAAGCTATGCAATACATCTTGTCAATGGTGTACATTGCTGCCAATCTTGACAATAGTAAAGCTATTAAACATAAAGGGGTGATGGTTGGAGATGAAACCAGGCCCAGGGACAGAAATCACAGAATCTGGTGCTCAGCCTCTAACACAAACACTGCTTCTATATCCTCAAACTGAGCACAGAGCTGTTGCCTCCAACCCAAGCACAGAGGCTCCCCCTGGAGCCTCAGTCCCAGAATATTAGGCCCTGATGTAACCCCCTACTCTGGGCATTGGATGGACCTATATTTGGAACTATACAGCTGTTCTTTCACTGCTGCTGGGTCAAAATCCTGCAACTCTCCTCTTAACAGCATTGTGTATGCATTTACATCCCATGGGGACAGGAGTGATTCAAGACAGCAACTCAGTACCTTCTTCTCAAAGACAATTAAGCAACAGGCAATAGATGAGTGTTGAACCAGCAATGCTGACATCCCATGAATAAATAAATAAAACCTGTTGTCACAATTTCCAAGGTCAGACATGAGCTGTTCCCTGTAGATTGAGTTGAAACAGAGGACACTGAAGGAATATCAACCATTCCAAGAAATATTACTGAAAGAGTAATAAGTGAGATACTTCACATCCTGATTTTCTTGCATATTGTATAATGCTTGGAAGTTAATGAAGAAGTGGATGAAATAATGTTGCACTGTTACAAAGTTAATTCTCAAAGTAATGCTCTATGATCACAATGAATTCTGTAGTTTGCATTTGTCAGTGATTCAAATTTGATTTAAATCAACGGCCGAAGGGGAAGTAGGGCAAGAGATTCCACATATAATGCTCATACATAATTCATACACTTTGAAACATCTCCCTACTTTTAGATGTTCAATCGTGGATCCTCCTATTAATTCCTCAATGTCAGTTCACAACTGTAAACAGAGGTATACATACCTGGTACAACACCATTGGTAGCGATTGCACTCATCGAGATTGCTGTTAACATGGTCTGAAAAAGAAATGAAGACATACAGTCAAAAGAGGGAATGATGTTTAATTTTAAGATTGATCTATAGAAAACACATCTCAAAATTAGCTGTTTAATTGTTCATTCATCATTGGGCTTTAAGAAATTTATAAAGAGTAGATAACAAAACCATGAGGTTGACTATTGATCCAGAGTCAGAATTCAACACGAGGATAATTCCCAGTTCTGACCCCATGCGTCACCTACATCACTCATTTGACAGGATGAGAATACTCATTTCAAGTCATTAGCAAACTTGGTTTTCAATTATTATTCTCAAGCATGACCAGGAGGCAGGAGCTGCCCACTGAGCATGAGTTGCAAAAACTGATGGCAACCATCTTGGGGTCTGCTGTTGCCTGAAGAAGAAAGCAGGCAACACCTCAGTGTGCCAAGAGCTTACCATGCTCAATAGTGGATAAAGCATCAAGTGAAAGGACCTAAACTCAATGTGGGGCAAAATCCCCTCTTACCAAGAATTTCTCTTCATTAAATGCTCTCTCAGCATCAGCAGCCATGCACCAATGTGCATCAGTCTATTTGCATTTTGAGGTTTACAAATTGAAAATCAACTTTTCACCATCCCTGGCCCTACAAAAAACTTGACAAGGGCCTTAACAGTCATAATTGGATGCATGTAAGTTCTTATAGTATACATGGATGTAATCCTTGTGACCGGGAGCTTTATCCTGCCTGCAATGTTGGTATATCTTTTTGATTTGTTAGTCAAGGACAGTGTTACGGTGGCATATAGGATGTCTGAAAACCCGTCTACTGAGATAGTATGGGCTGAGATTAGAAACGGGAAAGGAGAGGTCACCCTGTTGGGAATTTTCTATAGGCATCTGAATAGTTCCAGAGATATAGAGGAAAGGATTGCAAAGATGATTCTAGATAGGAGTGAAGTTAACAGCATAGTTATTATGTGGGATTTTAACTTTCCAAGTATTGACTGGAAATGCTATTGTTTGAGTACTTTAGATGGGTCCATTTTTGTCCAATGTGTGCAGGAGGGTTTCCTGACACAGTATGTAGACAGGCCATCAAAATGCGAGGCCACGCTGGATTTGGTACTGGGTAATGAACCAGGCCAGGTGTTAGAGTTGGAGGTAGGTGAGCACTTTGGTAATAGTGAACACAATTTGGTTACGTTTACTTTAGCGAAGGAAAGGGATAGGTTTATATCACAAGGCAAGAGTTATGGCTGGGAAAATGGCAATTATAATGCGGTTAGGCAAGATTTAGGATGCAAAGGATGGGGAAAGAAACTGCAGGGGATGGGCACAATTGAAATGTGGAGCTGGTTCAAGGAACAGTTACTGCATGTACTTGATAAGCATGCACCTGTCAAGCAGAGAGGAAGTGGTCGAGTGAGGAAACTGTGGTTTAATAAAGAAGTTGAATCTCTTGTCAAGAGGAAGAAGGAGGCTTATGTAAAGATGAGACATTAAGGCTCAGTTAGGGCACTTGCGAGTTACAAGTTAGCCAGGAAGGACCTAAAGAGAGAGTGAATAAGAGCCAGGAGGGGACATGAGAATTCTTTGGCAGGTAGGAACCCTTATGTTTTCTATAGGAATGCCAGGAATAAAAGAATAACTAGGGTAAGAGTAGGGCCAGTTAAGGACAGTAGTGGGAAATTGTGTGTGGAATCCGAGGAGATAGGGGAAGCGCTAAATGAACATTTTTCATCAGTATTCACACAGGAAAAAGACAATATTGTCGAGGAGAATACCGAGATATGGGCTATTAGACTAGATAGGATTGAGGTTCGTAAGGAGGAGGTGTTAGCAATTCTGGCAACTGTGAAAATAGATAAGTCCCTGGGCCACATGAGACTTATCCTAGGATTTTCTGGGGAGCTAGGGAGGAGATTGCAGAGCCTTTGGTTTTGATCTTTATGTCATCATTGTCTCCAGGAATAGTGGCAGAAGACTGTAAGATTGAAAATTTTGTCCCCTTGTTCTAGAAGGGGAGTAGAGACAACCCTGGTAATTATAGACCAGTGAGCCTTACTTCTGTTGTGGGAAAGGTTTTGGTAAGGATTATAATCATCGAGCAAGGAATAATATGATTAGGGATAGTCAACATGGTTTACTGAAGGGTAGGACATGCTTCACAAACCTTATTGAGTTCTTTGAGAATG
>NW_025214003.1:0-1171 GCF_004010195.1 Chiloscyllium plagiosum | reverse complement strand
GAGTGGTCAGGTGCATGGCAGATGCAGTTTAATGTGGATAAATGTATGGTTATCCACTTTGGTGGCCAGAACAGGAAGGCAGATTACTACCTAAATGGAATCACTTTAGGTAAAGGGGCAGTACAGAGAGATATTGGTGTTCTTGTACACCAGTCAATGAAGGTAAGCATGCATGTACAGCAGGTAGTGAAGAAGGCTAATAGCATGCTGGCCTTCATAACAAGAGGGATTGAGTATAAAAGCAAAGAGGTTCTTCTGCAGCTGTACAGGACCCTGGTGAGACCACACCTGGAGTACTGTGTGCAGTTCTGGTCTCCAAATTTGAGAACAGACATTCTGGCTATTGAGGGAGTGCAGCGTAGGTTCACGAGGTCAATTCCTGGAAGACTGAAAGACTGGAGCGACTGGGCTTGTATACCCTTGAGTTTAGAAGACAGAGAGGGGATCTGATTGAGACATATAAGATTATTAAAGGATTGGACACTCTGGAGGCAGGAAACATGTTTCTGCTGATGGGTGAGTGCCGAACCAGAGGACACAGCTTCATTTAGGACAGAGATGAGGAGAAACTTCTTCACCCAGAGAGTGGTGGCTGTGTGGAATGCTCTGCCCCAGAGGGCAGTGGAGACCCAGTCTCTGGATTCATTTAAGAAAGAGTTGGATAGAGCTCTCAAGGATTGTGGAATCAAGGGTTGTGGAGATAAGGCAGGAACAGGATACTGATTAAGGATGATCAGCCATGATCACATTGAATGGTGGTGCAGGCTCGAAGGGCAGAATGGCCTACTCCTGCACCATTGTCTATTGTCTATTGTATATTGTCTAATCCGGAGATTATGACCCTCGAGGACCTATTCCTTAGATTAATTAATTAGATCATTCTCTATTTTCAGCTCAGAATAATTTTAAACTGTGAATTACTTGAAGTGCTAGCTGATACCAGGCCATCTGGGACTGACAGTGCATCTCCTTAACTAATAAGATTGAAGGATAGAGCGAGACAAACAGGAATACCAAGAAAGAGGATAAATTAGACTCAAATTTGATACACAAAAGAAATAAAGAGAAGGATAGATTGGGTTAAGAAAGAGAGAAAAAGGAGACAGAGAGGAAAAGTAATTTTAAAAAAAAGGGTACAAAGTTAAAAATCACATAATGCCACAACCACCTG
>NW_025214002.1:34969-38000 GCF_004010195.1 Chiloscyllium plagiosum | reverse complement strand
GTTGGACTATAGCCTGGTGTTGTGTGATTTTTAACTTTATCAAAATGCAACACCTCACATTTATTTGAATTAAACTCCATCCGTCATTCCTTGGCCCACTGACCCAGTTGATCACGATCCCATTGTATTCTTAGATAATCTTCCTCACTGTCCATTATGCCACCAATTTTGGTGTCATCTCCAAATTTGCTAACCATTCCTCCTATATTCTCATCCAAATCAATTATATAAATGATGAACAGTAGTGGACTCAGAGACAATCCTTGTGGCACACTGCTGGTCATAGGCCTCCAGTCTGATCACTTGACAGTCTCCTACTGTCAAGCCAATCACTGTTTTAGATTAAGGTAATAACATTATATCTCATATTAAAGTAATCTTGCAGTGTCTCAGATTAAATTGACCTCACCATGTCTCAGCTTCAAGTGTTCTCGCTGCCTCCTAGATTAAAGTAATCTCATTGTGATTTTGGTTTGATTTGTTATTACCACATGTGCTGAGATACAGCAATAAGTATTGTAATACATGCTATGGAGCCAAACCATACCTTACATAACTACATCAGAGTAATAGAACAAAATGCACAGTATAGTGTTACAGCTACAGAGAAGGATTAACTCTAAAGTGATCTCACTGTCTCTCAAATTAAAGTGATCACATCATATCTCAGACTAATCCCATTTTATCTCAGATTAAAGAAATCTCATTGTGCCGAAGATTAAAGTAATCTCCCCATGTCTCAGATTAAACTGCTCTTGTTGTGTTGAGCATAAAAAGCATGCATCTGTTTTGCATCTCAGTTGCATTCCTCTGTCTATTAGGTGCAATTGAGCTGAGCATTAAGTGCAGTTGAATTCAGCCTCAAGCATTCACTTGCTATCTTTGTGCTTCATCCCTTTCAGGTATGAACAAAGGAGGTGTTCTTGCTGGAGTGATTGGTGCAGGAAAACCGCACTATGATATCTGGGGGAATACAGTGAATGTTGCCAGCAGGATGGAGTCAACAGGACAGCTGGGGAATATCCAGGTAATTGACTCACAGTCCAGACCAAAACCTGAGCAACTCGGGGAAGTAGTCCTTGTCACAGTAAACAGAGTTAAAAATCACACAACACCAGGTTATAGTCCAACAGGTTTATTTGGAAGCACTAGCTTTCAGAGCACTGCTTCTTCATCAGAGATACAACTATTTGATGGAGGAGCAATGCTCCGAAAGCTAGTGCTTCCAAATAAACCTATTGGACTATAACCTGGTGTTGTGTTATTTTTAATTTTGTCCACCCCAGTCCAACACTGGCTCCTCCATATCACAGTGAACAGAGATGGTGAAAGGTTCAATACACAGAGAGTAGAACAGGGGAAAGTGAGAGCTGCAGATGCTGGAGATCAGAATCAAAAGGTGTGGTGCTGGAAAAGCTCAGCAGGGCAGGCAGCGTCCGAGGAGCAGGAGATTCAACATTTCGAGCTCTTCATCAGAAATGTGCGGGGTGGAGCGAAGAGGTAAGGGGGGGGGAGGGGAGATGAGGAAACTAGTGAGGTCGATGTTGGTGCTGTGTGGTTAGAGTATCCCAAGGTGGAAGATGAGGTGTTCTTCCTCCAGGTGTCGGGTGGCTAGAATTTGGCAGTGGAGGAGGCCTAGGACTTGCATGTCCTTGGTGGAATGTGAGGGGGAGTTGAAGTGTACGACCACAGGCAGTGGGGTTATTTAGTTCATGTGTCCCAGAGATGTCCCGGAGCATGGAACAAAATGACAGATTAGGAGTCAGGATTAGAAACACCATTTGAGAAGACATACAAGAATGAAAAACAGGAAACTCTCTGTGTTAGAGGAATAACACAACATGAGAAATGGCATCGGTCAAATTGAGAGAGAAGAAAGATTTAAAGCTATGAGAGAGAGTGATTCTTAGAAAACTGCGAGGTTCCTAAGGCCTTACCTCATTTGCTTCCCAGTACATTAATGACATTAATGTCTTTGGTGCTAGTAAGGAACATTAGACAAAGAAAGATCAGTTAGTAAGGCACATGAGATAATGAGTAGATTTATAGCTCATATTGAGGTTCTGGATGAAAGTTTGCTCACTGAGCTGGAAGGCTCATTTTCAGATGTTTCGCCACCATACCAGGTAACATCATCAGTGACCCTCCGGTGAGGCACTGGTGTTAGTGACCCACTTTCTATTTATGTGTTTAGATTTCATTGGGTTGGTGATGTCATTTTTGTGGTGATGTCATTTGCTGTAGTGATGTCATTTCCTGTTCTTTTTCTCAGAGGGTGGTAAATGGGATTCAATGAGATGTGTCTGTTCCAGCTGTAATGCCATGCTTCTAGGAATTCTCCTGCATGTCTCTGTTTGGCTTGTCCTAGGACGGATATGCTGTCCCAGTAAAAGTGGTGTCCTTCCTCATCTGTATGTGAGGATACTAGTGAGAGAGGGCCATGTCATTTTGTGGCGAGTTGATGTTTATGTATCCTGGTGGCTAGTTTTCTGCCTGTTTGTCCAATGTAGTGTTTGTTACAGTTCTTGCACGGTATTTTGTAAATGACATTAGTTTTGCTGGTCTGTATGGGGATTTTCAAGTTCATCAGCTACTGTTTTAGTGTGTTGGTGGGTTTGTGGACTACCAAGATGACAAGGGGTCTGAGTAGTCTGGCACATAAACACATAAATAGAAGATGGGTCACTAACACTAGTGCCTCACCAGAGGGTCACTGATGATATTACCTAGTATGGTGACGAAATGTCTTAAACAAACCTTCCAGCTCAGCAAGCAAACCTACATCTACAGACAGACGTGTTTTGGGCAAAAGACAGAAGTGTGGATTGTCTAGTAGTCAGTGTGAACAGTGCGGGTTGTGCTGTAGTCGGTGTGAATGGTGCGGGTTGTGCTGTAGTCAGTGTGAACGGTGTGGGTTGTGCTGTAGTTGGTGTGAATGGTGTGGGTTGTGCTGTGGTCGGTGTGAATGGTGTGGCTGGTGCTGTAGTCGGTGTGAATGGTGTGGGTTGTGCTGTAGTCGGTGTGAATGGTG
>NW_025214002.1:29645-31544 GCF_004010195.1 Chiloscyllium plagiosum | reverse complement strand
TCAGTGAGGGTCCCAGTGTGAGGGGAGTGCGGTGTCAGTGAGGGTCCCAGTGTGAGGGGAGTGCGGTGTCAGTGAGGGTCCCAGTGTGAGGGGAGTGCGGTGTCAGTGAGGGTCCCAGTGTGAGGGGAGTGCGGTGTCAGTGAGGGTCCCAGTGTGAGGGGAGTGCGGTGTCAGTGAGGGTCCCAGTGTGAGGGGAGTGCGGTGTCAGTGAGGGTCCCAGTGTGAGGGGAGTGCGGTGTCAGTGAGGGTCCCAGTGTGAGGGGAATGCAGTATCAGTGAGTGTCCCAGTGTGAGGGGAGTGTGGTATCAGTGAGGGTCTCAGTGTGAGGGGAGTGCAGTATCAGTGAGGTTCCCAGTCTGAGGGGAGTGTGATATCAGTGAAGGTCTCAGTGTGAGGGGAGTGTGGGAACTGTGAGGGTCCCAAGGTGAGGGGTGTGCGGTATCAGTGAGGGTCTCAATGTGAGGGGAGTGCAGTGTCAGTGAGGGTCCCAGGGTGAGGGGAGTGCGGTATCAGTGAGCGTCCTAGTGTGAGGGTCCCAGTGTAAGGGGAGTGCGGTATCAGTGTGATGGGAGCGCAGTATCAGTGAGGGTCTCAGTGTGATGGGAGCGCAGTATCAGTGAGGGTCCCAGTGTGTGGGGAGTGTGGTATCAGTGAGGATCCCAGTGTGAGGGGAGTGTGGCATTAGTGAGGGTCCCAGTGTGAGGGGAGTGCAGTGTCAGTGAGGGTCCCAGTGTGAGGGGAGTGCGGTGTCACTGAGGGTCCCAGTGTGAGGGGAGTGCGGTGTCAGTGAGGATCACAGTGTGAGGGGAGTGTGGTATCAGTGAAGGTCTCAGTGTGAGTGGAGTGCGTTGTCAGTGTGGGTCCCAGTGTGAGGGGAGTGTGGTATCAGTGAGGGTCTCAGTGTGAGGGGAGTGTGATATCAGTGAGGTTCCCAGTGTGAGGGGAGTGTGATATCAGTGAAGGTCTCAGTGTGAGGGGAGTGTGGGAACTGTGAGTGTCCCAAGGTGAGGGGAGTGCAGTGTCAGTGAGGGTCCCAGGGTGAGGGGAGTGCGGTATCAGTGAGGGTCCTAGTGTGAGGGTCCCAGTGTAAGGGGAGTGCGGTATCAGTGAGGGTCCCAGTGTGATGGGAGCGCAGTATCAGTGAGGGTCTCAGTGTGATGGGAGTGCAGTATCAGTGAGGGTCCCAGTGTGAGGGGAGTGTGGTATCAGTGAGGGTCCCAGTGTGAGGGGAGTGTGGCATTAGTGAGGGTCCCAGTGTGAGGGGAGTGCAGTGTCAGTGAGGGTCCCAGTGTGAGGGGAGTGTGGTGTCATTGAGGTTCCAGTGTGAGGGGAGTGCTGTATCAGTGAGGGTCCCAGTGTGAGGGAAGTGCGGTGTCAGTGAGGGTCCCAGTGTGAGGGGAGTGCGTTGTCAGTGAGGGTCCCAGTGTGAGGGGAGTGCTGTATCAGTGAGGGTCCCAGTGTGAGGGTAGTGCAGTCTCAGTGAGGGTCCCAGTGTGTGGGGACTGTGGTATCAGTGAAGGTCCCAGTGTGAGGGGAGTGCAGTGTCAGTGAGGGTCCCAGTGTGAGGGGAGTGCAGTGTCAGTGAGGGTCCCTGTGTGAGGGGAGTGCAGAATCAATGAGGGTCCCAGTGTGTGGGGAGTGTGGTGTCAGTGAGGGTCCCAGTGTGAGGGGAGTGTGGTGTCAGTGAGGGTTCCAGTGTGAGGGGAGTGCGGTGTCAGTGACGATCCCAGTGTGAGGGGAGTGCAGTATCAGTGAGGGTCCCAGTGTGAGGGGAGTGCAGTATCAGTGAGGGTCCCAGTGTGAGGGGAGTGCGGTGTCACTGAGGGTCCCAGTGTGAAGAGAGTGCGGTGTCAGTGAGGGTCCCAGTGTGAGGGGAGTGCAGTGTCAGTGAGGGTCCC
>NW_025214002.1:0-26987 GCF_004010195.1 Chiloscyllium plagiosum | reverse complement strand
TGTCAATGAGGGTCCCAGTGTGAGGGGAGTGCAGTATCAGTGAGGGTCCCAGTGTGAGGGAAGTGCGGTGTCAGTGAGGGTCCCTGTGTGAGGGGAGTGTGGTATCGGTGAGGGTCCCAGAGTGAGGGGAGTGCAGTGTCAGTGAGGGTCCCAGTGTGAGGAGAGTGCGGTGTCAGTGAGGGTCCCAGTGTGAGGGGACTGTGGTATCAGTGAGGATCCCAGAGTGAGGGGAGTGCAGTATCAGTGAGGGTCCCAGTGTGAGGGGAGTGCAGTATCAGTGAGGGTCCCAGTGTGAGGGGAGTGCAGTGTCAGTGAGGGTCCCTGTGTGAGGGGAGTGCAGTATCAATGAGGGTCCCAGTGTGAGGGAAGTGTTGTGTCAGTGAGGGTCCCAGTATGAGGGGAGTGCGGTGTAAGTGACGATCCCAGTGTGAGGGGAGTGCAGTATCAGTGAGGGTCCCAGTGTGAGGGGAGTGCGGTATCATTGAGCGTCCCAGAGTGAGGGGAGTGCAGTGTCAGTGAGGGTCCCAGTGTGAGGGGACTGCGGTGTCAGTGAGGGTCCCAGTGTGAGGGGAGTGTAGTATCAGTGAGGGTCTCAGTGTGAGGGGAGTGCGGTGTCAGTGAGGTTCCCAGTGTGAGGGGAGTGCAGTGTCAGTGAAGGTCCCGGTGTGAGGGGAGTGCGGTGTCAGTGAGGGTCCCAGTGTGAGGGGAGTGCTGTATCAGTGAGGGTCCCAGTGTGAGGGGAGTGCGGTGTCGGTGAGGGTCCCAGTGTGAGGGGAGTGTGTTGTCAGTGAGGGTCCCAGTGTGAGGCGAGTGCGGTGTCACTGAGGGTCCCAGTGTGAGGGGAGTGCGGTGTCAGTGAGGGTCCCAGTGTGAGGGGTGTGCGGTGTCAGTGAAGGTCCAGTGTGAGGGGAGTGCGGTGTCAGTGAGGGTCCCAGTGTGAGGGGCGTGCTGTATCAGTGAGGGTCCCAGTGTGAGGGGAGTGCGGTGTCACTGAGGGTCCCAGTGTGAGGGGAGTGTGGTGTCGGTGAGGGTCCCAGTGTGAGGGGAGTGTGGTGTCAGTGAGGGTCCCAGTGTGAGGCGAGTGCGGTGTCACTGAGGGTCCCAGTGTGAGGGGAGTCCGGTGTCAGTGAGGTTCCCAGTGTGAGGGGCGTGCTGTATCACTGAGGGTCCCAGTGTGAGGGGAGTGCGGTGTCAGTGAGGTTCCCAGTGTGAGGGGTGAATTAGGAGCTCTGACCTCGACAATGTTCGGTGTTTGCTGTAGCGATCGTAGTTTCTCGGTGTGTGATAACGATTCTTATCAGAATGTGGGAGTGGACTGCTCCTGTCCCTTGATCTCACTAATGTCTCTCGTATCTGTGAACCTTTACTGTTTGCTTCTGATGTTTGTGTATTTGTTTTCACTCGCTGCTTCCCTCAGATTTATTTGGTTTCGGTAGAATTTGTCCACGTGTCCTACCCTCCTCTCGTTCCAAGGAGTGAAGTTTCTATTTTAAACTGTCCTCAGCTAGAGTACAATGATCTGATTGTTCTGGGAACACACCGTCATCAAGTGACGGTTTCTGCCCTGAGGACTAAACCAATTTGCCAATGCAGCTGAATCAGTCAATGCTTCACCTCCATGTGAGAGCAGGTGAAAGGGGTTGATATATTTCTCTAATTTCCTCCTTAACTAGTCTATGTATGCTATTCATGATTTGGATTCAGAGTCCATGTTCCATGAATCAGCCTATAAATCCATTCTATTTTCTTACTCTGTCAGATGTGACATGGTAGGAATGGCAAAACATCATACTCCAACCCAGTGACATAATGGTTCACTAATGCCCTCTCAGGGGGGAAAGCTGCTGTTCTGGCCTAGCCTGGTTGACACATGAGTCTGGACCCACCGCAACGTGGCTGACTCTTAACTACCCTCTGAGTTACTAGGGACGGGCAACATGCCCACATCCTGAGAATGGATAACAGTGTTCCAATTTACACACCATCCTGACTTGGATCGAGTCAGAGATGTACAGCACAGAAACAGACCCTTTGCTGACCAGATATCCTAAGCTAATCTAGTCCCATTTGCCAGCCCTTAGCCAATATCCCTCCAAACCCTTCCTATTAATATACCCATCCAAATGCCTCTTAAATGTTGCCTCCACCACATCCTCTGGCAGCTCATTCCATACACGTATCACCCTCTGTGTGAAAACATTTCCACTTAGATCCCTTTTAAATCTTTTCCTTCTCACCATAAACCCTAGTTTTGGCCTCCCCTCCCCTGGGAAAAAGGGTTTGTCTATTTATCCTATCCATGCCCCTCATGATTTTGTAAACAGGAATTAAAGCTTAACATATAAAGAACATTTGAGGACTCTGGGTTTATACTCGATGGAGTTTAGAAGGATGAGGGGGGATCTAATTGAAACATACAGAATTCTGAATGGACTGGATAGAGTGGGTGTTGGGAAGATGTTTCCATTGGTAGGAGAGAGTAGGAACCAAGGGCACAGCCTTAGAGTAAAAGGAAGGACATTTTAGAACGGAGATAAGAAGAGACTTCTTCAGCCAGAGAGTGGGGAATCTATGGAATTCACTGCCACAGAAGGCTGAGATAGATAGGTTCTTGAGGGGACCAAGAGGAGATAGCAGGAGAATGGGGGGGGGAGAAACTTATCAGCCATGATTGAATGGTGGGGCAGACTCGATGGGCTGAATGGCCTCATTTCTGCTCCTATGTCTTGTGTAAGGTCGCCCCTCACCCTCTGGGAAAACAGCCCCAGCCTGTTGAGCCTCTCCTTATAACTCAAACTCTCCAATAATGGCAACATCCTCATAAATCGTTTCTGAACCCTTTCAAGTTTCACAACATCTTTCCTAAAAGAGGGAGACCAGAATTGAACGCATGCTCCCTCTCTATTCCTGGATCAAAATCAAAATTTCGAACAGCACTGAGGATGTACCAACACCACTCAAACTGCAACGGTTTAACAACGCAGCTCCACACCACCTTCTCAAGATGGGGAGAGATTGTCCTGCCATTTTCATGTGATGTCTTTGAGAAGGTCTGGGGTACACCTCTCTCTCTGGCTGGCTGGCTGACGATTTGTGGAAGCAAGTCTTTAGTTGTACACAATCAAGGTTCTACCCTCCAGCAAAGTACTAGGTGCAAGTTGCTATTCTTGCTTCTTTCTCTCTGCATCATCATTGACAAAGTTTCCTCTGTACATGCTCAATAGTTCACCCTTTTTGCTGCATTCTCCAGCAATGCCCACATCCTGCAAATGAATCTCATCACCACTAGAGGTCAGCCCCGTTCCAGTGGAGGAAAATGAGTGACTGAGTTACCGACAGAGCAGCAGCATAGCATTACAAACTCCACATGAGAGGGTCTGCTTAACTAACATTAAAAACACATGCTGAGGATTTAACTAAACCAAGGCTCTGACTGGAACTGTCTAAACAGGCTGGCTTTGAATCAGACTCCGATTTCTCTGCCCTGCTCTGACCACATGATGTTTTCCTTCCTACTCAATATTGCTAGTTGAGCTGCACACTTTGCTCAGAAATACTTGAGGGTGAAAACTGTACCTTTCTGCATTAAGCCACACCTTGTGTGTGCTCTCACTGAACTCTGTAGGAAAACATGGAACTGACTCAAAGCACTCAGGAATGAGGAGAAAATTAGCTAACGGTGAAATGAAGGAGACAGTGAGGACTGCAGATGCTGGCGATCAGAGTTGAAGAGTGTGGGGCTGGGAAAGCACAGCCGGCCAGGCAGCACCTCGAGACTGATTACTAAACTTAGTGATCTCGGACTAAGCCCCACTCTCGGCAACTGGATCCTCAGTTTCCTGACCCACAGGCCACAATCAGTGAAGATTGGGGACAATATTTTATCCTCACTACCACTCAACACTCGAGCCCCCCAGGGGTGTGTACTAAGCCCCCTACTGTACTCACTGTATACCCATGACTGAATCACCAAATACCAGACTAATGCCATTCACTAGTTCACTGATGACACCACTATAGTCAGTTGTATATCAGATGGCGACAAAACAGACTACAGACGGGAGATGAAAGATCTGGAAAAATGGTGCACTCAGAATAACCTCGCCCTCAATGTTGGCAAAACCAAGGAACTCATTATTGACTTTCGGCGGGATGTTACTCATGCCCCCCTGCACATTAACATCACAGAGGTGGAACAAGTGGAGAGTGTCAAGCTCCTGGAAGTGGTCATCCACAACAAGCTTTCTTGGACTCTTCATGTGGACGCACTGGTTACAAAGGCCCAACAATGTCTCTTCCTCCTCAGGCAGCTGAGGAAAGGTGAATACCCTTGCCAACTTTTATAGGTGCGCCATCGAGAGCATTCTGTCTGGATGTATCACTACCTGGTATGGCAACTGTACTATTCAAGATCAGAGACGGTTACAGAGAGTGGTGAACTCGGCCCGGACAATCACAAAGGCCAACCTCCCAGCTACAGCATCCATCTACCAGGCCCGCTATCAAGGAAAGGCCATCATTATTCTCAAAGATCCATCCCACCCTGGCAATGTTTTTCTACAACCTCTACCATCGGGGAGAAGGTACAGAAGCCTGAACACACGCACCAGCCGGTTTCGAAACAGTTTCTACCCTACTCTTGTTCGAATACTGAATGGATTCACAAACCTGTGTTTTTGTTTTTGCTGCTGTTTACCTATGGCAATGTTTTTCTACAACCTCTACCATCGGGGAGAAGGTACAGAAGCCTGAACACACGCACCAGCCGGTTTCTGTAACAGTTTCTACCCTACTCTTGTTCGAATACTGAATGGATTCACAAACCTGTGTTTTTGTTTTTGCTGCTGTTTACCTATTATTTACTTATCTACGCTACTTAACTCTGTAATCTGCCTGTATTACTTGCAAGACAAAGCTTTTCACTGTGTCTCGGTACATGTGGCAATAAATTCGATTCAATTCAATTCAGCATCCAAGAACCAGGAGAGTGATGTTTCAGCGTATAAAGGGCTTATGCCCGAATCATCGATTCTCCTGCTCCTCATGTGCTGTCTGTCCAGCTGTGCTTTTCCAGCACCACACTCTTCGACTCTAAAGGTGAAATGAGTTCCCCACCTTGAAAGGTGAATAACAATGGACGATAAAGCTGTCACTCATCTCGGCCTTTCATTACCCACTTTAAACCATATCTCCAGATCCCTTCATTACCTAACTTTGATGTTACATATATTTTAACACAGCACAAATCTTCATTTCACCGTTAGCTAATTTTGTCCTCATCCCTGAGTGCTTTGAGTCAGTTCCATGTTTTCCTACAGAGTTCAGTGAGAGCACACACAAGGTGTGGCTTAATGCAGAAAGGTACAGTTTTCACCCTCAAGTCTCTCAGCAAAGTATGCAGCTCAACTAGCAATATAGGGCACAAGGAAGGATGTTGTGAAACTTGAAAGGATTCAGAAATGATTTTCAAATATATTGCCAGGTTGGAAGGTTTGAGCTATAGGGAGAGATTGAATAGGCTAGGGCTTTGTTCCCTGGAGTCTCAGAGGCTGAAGGGTGACCTGATAGAGGTTTATAAAATCATGAGGGGTATGGATAGGATAAATAGACAAGCTCTTTTCCCCGGGGTGGGGAAATCCATAACTAGAGGGTATAGGTTTAGGGTGAAAGGGGAAAAATTTAAAAGGGACCTCAGGGACAACTTTTTTACGCAGAGGGTGGTACGTGTATGGAATGAGCTGCCAAAGGATGTGGTGGAGGCTGGTACAATTGCAACATTTAAGAGGCATTTGAATGGGTATATGAACAGGAAGGGTTTGGAGGGATATGGGCCGGGTGCTGGCAGGTGGGACTAGATTGGGTTGGAATATCTGGTCGGCATGGACGGGTTGGACCGAAAGGGTCTGTTTCCATGCTGTACATCTCTATGACTCTATAAATCAGTCAGCACAAATCTCGCTCATTCCTTGCCATAGTTAATGGTTTAATTGTACTCAGCACCAAACAACTCAGATGCGCATGTTTCTAACAAAAACAGCTGCTTCTCATGAGCTGGCAGAGGTATGGTTGGTTCTGCAGTTTGATTACAAAGACAATAGCCACCGATTCCTGTACAACAGGGGTAGGAGACAATGACCCGGGTTAGTGAAGCCTCAGGAAGTATGCAGGGAGGGAAGACGCTGGGGGATTGGGGAGGAAGTTTGAGAAAGCATGTGTACATCGTGTAGCAATGCTCCCCAGACTGGTGTCATTTTGCTGTTTGAAACTCTGTGATTGTATGTTAACAGCAGAATGAAGATTAAAATGAGCAGATATAATGTAACTGTGAGACAGTGATACCAGTCTGACAGTGACAGAATCAGACTGAGAGAGACTGAGATCAGAATGACAGCATAGAATCATAGAGATAGACACCTTCAATCCAACTCATCCATGCCGACCAGATATCCTGACCTAATCTAGTCCCATTGGCCAGCACTTGGCCCATATCCCTCTGAACCCTTCTTATTCATATACATATTCAGGTGCCTTTTATATGTTGTAATTGTACCAGCCTCCACCACTTCCTCTGGCAGCTCATTCCACATCAGATACCATATCACTTGCCCTTCACTCCTCCCTGGAACATCTTGACACCAAGAACAGCTACGTAGGAATGCTACTCATTGACTACAGTTCAGCCTTCAACACTATTATCTCCTCGAGACTGATTACTAAACTGATTGCTGACTACTGGGGGGTATGTAATACAATCCCTTTCTTATTTCTCAGTTCCACCCAAATAACTTCCCTGAATGTATTCCTAGGAATATCCTCCCTCGGTACAGCCGAAATGTTATCTCTTAACAAAAATGCCACTCCCCTTCCTCTATTGCCCCTCTTTCTATTTGTATCCTGGAACATTAAGCTGCCAGACCTGTCCATCCCTGAGCCATGTTTCTGTAATTGCTATGATAGCCCAGTCCCGTGTTCCTAACCATGCCCTGAGTTCATCTGCCTTCTCCGTCAGGCCCTTTGCATTGAAATAAGTGCTGTTTAATTTATTAGTCCTACCTTGTTCTCTGTTTTGTCCCTGCCTGTTTGAATTGTTCCTTTTCTCAGCTGTACCCGTCTCAGATCGATCTTTTTCCTCACTATCTCCCTGGGTCCCACCCCACCATGTTACTAATTTAATTCCTCCCAAGCAATTCGAGGAAATTTCCCTGCCAGTATATTAGTCCCCTTCCAATTTAGGTGCAATCTGTCCTTCTTGTACAGGTCACTTCCAGCCCAAAAGAGATTCCAATGATCCAAAAATGTGAATCCTTCTCCCATACACCAGCTCCTCAGCCATGCATTCATCTGCTCTATCCTCCTATTCCTGCTCTCACTAGCTCGTAGCACTGGGAGTAATCCAGATATTACTACTCTCGAGGACCTCCTTTTTAAATTTCTGCCTAACTCTCTGTAATCTCCCTTCAGAGTCTCAACATTTTCCCTTTCTATATCGTTGGTTCCAATGTGGACAATGACCTCCTGCTGTCCCCTCTCCCCCGTAAGAACATTCTGCACCCTCTCTGAGACGTCCTTGATCCTGGCACCAGGAAAGCAACACACCATTCTGCTTTTTTCCTGCTGGCCACAGAAATATCTGTCTGTACCTCGGATTTGGGAGTCCCCTGTCACAATCGATCGCTTGGAACCTGACGTACCCCTCATTACATTAGAGCAATTCTCTGTATCAGAAACTTGGCTGTTCATGCTACATTCCCCTGAGAGTCCATCACCCTCAACATTTTCTAAAACAGGATACCTGTTTGAAATGGGGATAGCCACAGGAGATGTCTGCACTACCTGCCTCTCTCTCTCCTAGCAGTAACCTGCCTATCTGACTGTATCTGTGATTTTTCTCCCTTCCTATAACTGCCATCTATCACACCCCCAGCTGCTGTAAATTCCTCATTGCCTCTAAATGCCGCTCCAACAGATCCATGTGATCTGATAGAATTCGCAACCAAACACACTTCCTGCAGACATAATCATCAGTAACATGGAAACACTCCATCATCTCCAACATCCAACAGGAAGAGCACATCACTCTACTAAAGGCCATCTTTGCTCCTTAACAGTCTACAGACCCAGAAAATAACACCGTCTTACAGCTCGAAAAACACTGCTCCAGGCTAACTGAGTACCTCTGTTTTATATTTTTAAAATTCAATCAAGAGATAGATCTCAATAAAACATTTAATTAAAGAAGAACACACTCTACTTACTATTGTAGATTTACAACAAGGTTACACTGAAAAACTATGCATTAATCTGTTCCTGTGCTGTGAGCTCTCCCACACAAGTTCCTCCAAGATCAGCTGGGAATTTCCACTGTTTCCTCATTTTTCTTCGGCGCACTCCGATGTCCAGAGATACTTGAACTCACACAGCAAAGGCAGTTGCTGTGCAGACTCAATGCTGAGTCAGACAGCAGTGTTTGGCTTCTCTCTCTCTCCCACTGACCATGTGCTCCCTACCTTTGCCCCCTTACCTCCTTTACAAAGTGATGATGTTTTGATCTTTCTGCCGCAAACTCCAAAACAGTACAACAGCTTATAGTTTCAGGAAAACAACTCAGAACATACCTCCAAAAATAAGCAGCTCTTAAAGCGAAAAATTATACCCGTCCACCAGAGCAGACTGACAGTGAGTGAGATCAGACTGACTGTGATTGAGATCAGATTGACAGGGAGTGAGATTAGACTGACAGTGAGTGAGACCAGACTGACAGTGAGTGAGATCAGACTGACAGGGAGTGAGATCAGAATGACAGATATTGAGATCAGACTGACAGGGAGTGAGACCAGACTGACAGGGACTGAGGTCAGACTGACAGGGACTGAGATCAGATGGTCAGGACCTGAGATCAGACTGAGAGAGAGATCAGACTGAAAGAGTGCGATCAGACTGACAAACAGTGAGTGAGATCAGACTGACAGAGAGTGAGATCATACTGACAGGGACTGGGATCAGACTGACACAGTGAGATCAGACTGACAGGGAATGAGATCAAACTGACAGACAGTGAGATCAGGCTGACAGGCACAGGGATCAGACTGACATGGACTGAAATCAGACTGACACAGTGAGATCAGACTGACAAGGAGTGAGATCAGACTGACTGGGTCTGAGATCAGACGGACAGAGAGTGAGATCAGACTGACAATGAGTGAGATCAGACTGACAGAGAGTGAGATCAGACTGACAGAGAGATCAGATGGTCAGGGACTGAGATCAGACTGACAATGAGTGAGATCAGACTAACAATCAGTGAGATCAGACTGACATGGATGGAGATCAGTCTGACAGTGAACGTGATCAGACTGACAGGGACTGAGATCAGACTGAAGGAGACGTCACAGAGTGATATCAGGCTGACAGAGAGTGTAATCAGATTAACAGAGAGTGAGATCAGACTAACAGTGAGTGAGATCAGGCTGACAGTGAGTGAGATCAGACTGACAGTGAGTGAGGTCAGACTGACAGAGAGTGAGATCAGACTGACAGTGAGTGAGATCAGACTGAGAGAGAGTGAGATCAGACTGACAGAGACTAAGATCAGACTGACAGTGAGTGAGATCAGATTGACAGAGAGTGAGATCAGACTGACAGTGAGTGAGATCACAGACTGACAGAGACTAAGATCAGACTGACAGTGAGTGAGATCAGACTGACAGAGAGTGAGATCAGACTGACAGAGATTGAGATCAGACTGACACAGAGTGAGATCAGACTGACAGTGAGTGAGACCAGACTGACAGAGACTAAGATCAGACTGACAGTGAGTGAGACCAGACTGACAGTGAGTGAGATCAGACTGACAGGGAGTGAGATCAGATTGACAGGGAGTGAGATCAGACTGACAGGGAGTGAGATCAGACTGACTGTGATTGAGATCAGATTGACAGGGAGTGAGATCAGACTGACAGGGAGTGAGATCAGAATGACAGGGACTGAGGTCAGACTGACAGGGACTGAGATCAGACTGACAGGGACTGAGATCAGACTGACAGGGACTGAGATCAGATGGTCAGGACCTGAGATCAGACTGAGAAAGAGATCAGACTGAAAGAGTGCGATCAGACTGACAAACAGTGAGTGAGATCAGACTGACAGAGAGTGAGATCTGACTGACAGAGAGTGAGATCAGACTGACAGGGAGTGAGATCAGACTGACAGAGTGCAATCAGACTGACAGACAGTGAGATCAGACTGACAGACAGTGAGATCAGACTGACAAGGACTGGGTTTAGACTGACAGGGACTGAGTTCAGACTGACAGTGAGAGCGATCAGACTGACAGACAGTGAAATCAGACTGACAGTGACTGAGATCTGACTGACAGAGAGTGAGATCAGATGGTCAGGGCCTGAGATCAGACTGACAGACAGTGAGATCATACTGACAGGGACTGGGAGCAGACTGACAGGGACTGGGATCAGACTGACACAGTGAGATCAGACTGACAGGGAGTGAGATCAGACTGACTGGGTCTGAGATAAGACTGACAGTGAGTGAGATCAGACTGACAGAGTGCAATCAGACTGACAGAGAGTGAGATCAGACTGACTGACAGTGGGATCAGACTGACAGCGACTGAGATCAGACTGACAGGGACTGAGACCAGACTGAGAGAGAGAGAGAGAGAAAACAGACTGAAAGAGTGCAATCAGACTGACAGACAGTGAAGTCAGACTGACAGAGAGTTAGATCAGACTGACAGGGAGTGAGATCAGACTGACAGGGAGTGAGATCAGACTGACAGAGTGCAATCAGAATGAGAGACAGTGAAATCAGACTGACAGACAGTGAGATCAGACTGACAGGGACTTTGTTCAGACTGACAGGGACTGGTTTCAGACTGACAGTGAGAGCGATCAGACTGACAGACAGTGAAATCAGACTGACAGTGACTGAGATCTGACTGACAGAGAGTGAGATCAGCCTGATAGGGAGTGAGCTCAGATGGTCAGGGCATGAGATCCGACTGACAGTGAGTGAGATCAGACTGACAGACAGTGAGATCATACTGACAGGGACTGGGATCAGACTGACTGTAACAGTGAACCTGTGTTTGTTTGGGTTATTCAGTGACCTGTAACAGTGAACCTGTGTTTGTTTGGGTTATTCAGTGACCTGTAACAGTGAACCTGTGTTTGTTTGGGTTATTCAGTGACCTGTAACAGTGAACCTGTGTTTGTTTGGGTTATTCAGTGACCTGTAACAGTGAACCTGTGTTTGTTTGGGTTATTCAGTGACCTGTAACAGTGAACCTGTGTTTGTTTGGGTTATTCAGTGACCTGTAACAGTGAACCTGTGTTTGTTTGGGTTATTCAGTGACCTGTAACAGTGAACCTGTGTTTGTTTGGGTTATTCAGTGACCTGTAACAGTGAACCTGTGTTTGTTTGGGTTATTCAGTGACCTGTAACAGTGAACCTGTGTTTGTTTGGGTTATTCAGTGACCTGTAACAGTGAACCTGTGTTTGTTTGGGTTATTCAGTGACCTGTAACAGTGAACCTGTGTTTGTTTGGGTTATTCAGTGACCTGTAACAGTGAACCTGTGTTTGTTTGGGTTATTCAGTGACCTGTAACAGTGAACCTGTGTTTGTTTGGGTTATTCAGTGACCTGTAACAGTGAACCTGTGTTTGTTTGGGTTATTCAGTGACCTGTAACAGTGAACCTGTGTTTGTTTGGGTTATTCAGTGACCTGTAACAGTGAACCTGTGTTTGTTTGGGTTATTCAGTGACCTGTAACAGTGAACCTGTGTTTGTTTGGGTTATTCAGTGACCTGTAACAGTGAACCTGTGTTTGTTTGGGTTATTCAGTGACCTGTAACAGTGAACCTGTGTTTGTTTGGGTTATTCAGTGACCTGTAACAGTGAACCTGTGTTTGTTTGGGTTATTCAGTGACCTGTAACAGTGAACCTGTGTTTGTTTGGGTTATTCAGTGACCTGTAACAGTGAACCTGTGTTTGTTTGGGTTATTCAGTGACCTGTAACAGTGAACCTGTGTTTGTTTGGGTTATTCAGTGACCTGTAACAGTGAACCTGTGTTTGTTTGGGTTATTCAGTGACCTGTAACAGTGAACCTGTGTTTGTTTGGGTTATTCAGTGACCTGTAACAGTGAACCTGTGTTTGTTTGGGTTATTCAGTGACCTGTAACAGTGAACCTGTGTTTGTTTGGGTTATTCAGTGACCTGTAACAGTGAACCTGTGTTTGTTTGGGTTATTCAGTGACCTGTAACAGTGAACCTGTGTTTGTTTGGGTTATTCAGTGACCTGTAACAGTGAACCTGTGTTTGTTTGGGTTATTCAGTGACCTGTAACAGTGAACCTGTGTTTGTTTGGGTTATTCAGTGACCTGTAACAGTGAACCTGTGTTTGTTTGGGTTATTCAGTGACCTGTAACAGTGAACCTGTGTTTGTTTGGGTTATTCAGTGACCTGTAACAGTGAACCTGTGTTTGTTTGGGTTATTCAGTGACCTGTAACAGTGAACCTGTGTTTGTTTGGGTTATTCAGTGACCTGTAACAGTGAACCTGTGTTTGTTTGGGTTATTCAGTGACCTGTAACAGTGAACCTGTGTTTGTTTGGGTTATTCAGTGACCTGTAACAGTGAACCTGTGTTTGTTTGGGTTATTCAGTGACCTGTAACAGTGAACCTGTGTTTGTTTGGGTTATTCAGTGACCTGTAACAGTGAACCTGTGTTTGTTTGGGTTATTCAGTGACCTGTAACAGTGAACCTGTGTTTGTTTGGGTTATTCAGTGACCTGTAACAGTGAACCTGTGTTTGTTTGGGTTATTCAGTGACCTGTAACAGTGAACCTGTGTTTGTTTGGGTTATTCAGTGACCTGTAACAGTGAACCTGTGTTTGTTTGGGTTATTCAGTGACCTGTAACAGTGAACCTGTGTTTGTTTGGGTTATTCAGTGACCTGTAACAGTGAACCTGTGTTTGTTTGGGTTATTCAGTGACCTGTAACAGTGAACCTGTGTTTGTTTGGGTTATTCAGTGACCTGTAACAGTGAACCTGTGTTTGTTTGGGTTATTCAGTGACCTGTAACAGTGAACCTGTGTTTGTTTGGGTTATTCAGTGACCTGTAACAGTGAACCTGTGTTTGTTTGGGTTATTCAGTGACCTGTAACAGTGAACCTGTGTTTGTTTGGGTTATTCAGTGACCTGTAACAGTGAACCTGTGTTTGTTTGGGTTATTCAGTGACCTGTAACAGTGAACCTGTGTTTGTTTGGGTTATTCAGTGACCTGTAACAGTGAACCTGTGTTTGTTTGGGTTATTCAGTGACCTGTAACAGTGAACCTGTGTTTGTTTGGGTTATTCAGTGACCTGTAACAGTGAACCTGTGTTTGTTTGGGTTATTCAGTGACCTGTAACAGTGAACCTGTGTTTGTTTGGGTTATTCAGTGACCTGTAACAGTGAACCTGTGTTTGTTTGGGTTATTCAGTGACCTGTAACAGTGAACCTGTGTTTGTTTGGGTTATTCAGTGACCTGTAACAGTGAACCTGTGTTTGTTTGGGTTATTCAGTGACCTGTAACAGTGAACCTGTGTTTGTTTGGGTTATTCAGTGACCTGTAACAGTGAACCTGTGTTTGTTTGGGTTATTCAGTGACCTGTAACAGTGAACCTGTGTTTGTTTGGGTTATTCAGTGACCTGTAACAGTGAACCTGTGTTTGTTTGGGTTATTCAGTGACCTGTAACAGTGAACCTGTGTTTGTTTGGGTTATTCAGTGACCTGTAACAGTGAACCTGTGTTTGTTTGGGTTATTCAGTGACCTGTAACAGTGAACCTGTGTTTGTTTGGGTTATTCAGTGACCTGTAACAGTGAACCTGTGTTTGTTTGGGTTATTCAGTGACCTGTAACAGTGAACCTGTGTTTGTTTGGGTTATTCAGTGACCTGTAACAGTGAACCTGTGTTTGTTTGGGTTATTCAGTGACCTGTAACAGTGAACCTGTGTTTGTTTGGGTTATTCAGTGACCTGTAACAGTGAACCTGTGTTTGTTTGGGTTATTCAGTGACCTGTAACAGTGAACCTGTGTTTGTTTGGGTTATTCAGTGACCTGTAACAGTGAACCTGTGTTTGTTTGGGTTATTCAGTGACCTGTAACAGTGAACCTGTGTTTGTTTGGGTTATTCAGTGACCTGTAACAGTGAACCTGTGTTTGTTTGGGTTATTCAGTGACCTGTAACAGTGAACCTGTGTTTGTTTGGGTTATTCAGTGACCTGTAACAGTGAACCTGTGTTTGTTTGGGTTATTCAGTGACCTGTAACAGTGAACCTGTGTTTGTTTGGGTTATTCAGTGACCTGTAACAGTGAACCTGTGTTTGTTTGGGTTATTCAGTGACCTGTAACAGTGAACCTGTGTTTGTTTGGGTTATTCAGTGACCTGTAACAGTGAACCTGTGTTTGTTTGGGTTATTCAGTGACCTGTAACAGTGAACCTGTGTTTGTTTGGGTTATTCAGTGACCTGTAACAGTGAACCTGTGTTTGTTTGGGTTATTCAGTGACCTGTAACAGTGAACCTGTGTTTGTTTGGGTTATTCAGTGACCTGTAACAGTGAACCTGTGTTTGTTTGGGTTATTCAGTGACCTGTAACAGTGAACCTGTGTTTGTTTGGGTTATTCAGTGACCTGTAACAGTGAACCTGTGTTTGTTTGGGTTATTCAGTGACCTGTAACAGTGAACCTGTGTTTGTTTGGGTTATTCAGTGACCTGTAACAGTGAACCTGTGTTTGTTTGGGTTATTCAGTGACCTGTAACAGTGAACCTGTGTTTGTTTGGGTTATTCAGTGACCTGTAACAGTGAACCTGTGTTTGTTTGGGTTATTCAGTGACCTGTAACAGTGAACCTGTGTTTGTTTGGGTTATTCAGTGACCTGTAACAGTGAACCTGTGTTTGTTTGGGTTATTCAGTGACCTGTAACAGTGAACCTGTGTTTGTTTGGGTTATTCAGTGACCTGTAACAGTGAACCTGTGTTTGTTTGGGTTATTCAGTGACCTGTAACAGTGAACCTGTGTTTGTTTGGGTTATTCAGTGACCTGTAACAGTGAACCTGTGTTTGTTTGGGTTATTCAGTGACCTGTAACAGTGAACCTGTGTTTGTTTGGGTTATTCAGTGACCTGTAACAGTGAACCTGTGTTTGTTTGGGTTATTCAGTGACCTGTAACAGTGAACCTGTGTTTGTTTGGGTTATTCAGTGACCTGTAACAGTGAACCTGTGTTTGTTTGGGTTATTCAGTGACCTGTAACAGTGAACCTGTGTTTGTTTGGGTTATTCAGTGACCTGTAACAGTGAACCTGTGTTTGTTTGGGTTATTCAGTGACCTGTAACAGTGAACCTGTGTTTGTTTGGGTTATTCAGTGACCTGTAACAGTGAACCTGTGTTTGTTTGGGTTATTCAGTGACCTGTAACAGTGAACCTGTGTTTGTTTGGGTTATTCAGTGACCTGTAACAGTGAACCTGTGTTTGTTTGGGTTATTCAGTGACCTGTAACAGTGAACCTGTGTTTGTTTGGGTTATTCAGTGACCTGTAACAGTGAACCTGTGTTTGTTTGGGTTATTCAGTGACCTGTAACAGTGAACCTGTGTTTGTTTGGGTTATTCAGTGACCTGTAACAGTGAACCTGTGTTTGTTTGGGTTATTCAGTGACCTGTAACAGTGAACCTGTGTTTGTTTGGGTTATTCAGTGACCTGTAACAGTGAACCTGTGTTTGTTTGGGTTATTCAGTGACCTGTAACAGTGAACCTGTGTTTGTTTGGGTTATTCAGTGACCTGTAACAGTGAACCTGTGTTTGTTTGGGTTATTCAGTGACCTGTAACAGTGAACCTGTGTTTGTTTGGGTTATTCAGTGACCTGTAACAGTGAACCTGTGTTTGTTTGGGTTATTCAGTGACCTGTAACAGTGAACCTGTGTTTGTTTGGGTTATTCAGTGACCTGTAACAGTGAACCTGTGTTTGTTTGGGTTATTCAGTGACCTGTAACAGTGAACCTGTGTTTGTTTGGGTTATTCAGTGACCTGTAACAGTGAACCTGTGTTTGTTTGGGTTATTCAGTGACCTGTAACAGTGAACCTGTGTTTGTTTGGGTTATTCAGTGACCTGTAACAGTGAACCTGTGTTTGTTTGGGTTATTCAGTGACCTGTAACAGTGAACCTGTGTTTGTTTGGGTTATTCAGTGACCTGTAACAGTGAACCTGTGTTTGTTTGGGTTATTCAGTGACCTGTAACAGTGAACCTGTGTTTGTTTGGGTTATTCAGTGACCTGTAACAGTGAACCTGTGTTTGTTTGGGTTATTCAGTGACCTGTAACAGTGAACCTGTGTTTGTTTGGGTTATTCAGTGACCTGTAACAGTGAACCTGTGTTTGTTTGGGTTATTCAGTGACCTGTAACAGTGAACCTGTGTTTGTTTGGGTTATTCAGTGACCTGTAACAGTGAACCTGTGTTTGTTTGGGTTATTCAGTGACCTGTAACAGTGAACCTGTGTTTGTTTGGGTTATTCAGTGACCTGTAACAGTGAACCTGTGTTTGTTTGGGTTATTCAGTGACCTGTAACAGTGAACCTGTGTTTGTTTGGGTTATTCAGTGACCTGTAACAGTGAACCTGTGTTTGTTTGGGTTATTCAGTGACCTGTAACAGTGAACCTGTGTTTGTTTGGGTTATTCAGTGACCTGTAACAGTGAACCTGTGTTTGTTTGGGTTATTCAGTGACCTGTAACAGTGAACCTGTGTTTGTTTGGGTTATTCAGTGACCTGTAACAGTGAACCTGTGTTTGTTTGGGTTATTCAGTGACCTGTAACAGTGAACCTGTGTTTGTTTGGGTTATTCAGTGACCTGTAACAGTGAACCTGTGTTTGTTTGGGTTATTCAGTGACCTGTAACAGTGAACCTGTGTTTGTTTGGGTTATTCAGTGACCTGTAACAGTGAACCTGTGTTTGTTTGGGTTATTCAGTGACCTGTAACAGTGAACCTGTGTTTGTTTGGGTTATTCAGTGACCTGTAACAGTGAACCTGTGTTTGTTTGGGTTATTCAGTGACCTGTAACAGTGAACCTGTGTTTGTTTGGGTTATTCAGTGACCTGTAACAGTGAACCTGTGTTTGTTTGGGTTATTCAGTGACCTGTAACAGTGAACCTGTGTTTGTTTGGGTTATTCAGTGACCTGTAACAGTGAACCTGTGTTTGTTTGGGTTATTCAGTGACCTGTAACAGTGAACCTGTGTTTGTTTGGGTTATTCAGTGACCTGTAACAGTGAACCTGTGTTTGTTTGGGTTATTCAGTGACCTGTAACAGTGAACCTGTGTTTGTTTGGGTTATTCAGTGACCTGTAACAGTGAACCTGTGTTTGTTTGGGTTATTCAGTGACCTGTAACAGTGAACCTGTGTTTGTTTGGGTTATTCAGTGACCTGTAACAGTGAACCTGTGTTTGTTTGGGTTATTCAGTGACCTGTAACAGTGAACCTGTGTTTGTTTGGGTTATTCAGTGACCTGTAACAGTGAACCTGTGTTTGTTTGGGTTATTCAGTGACCTGTAACAGTGAACCTGTGTTTGTTTGGGTTATTCAGTGACCTGTAACAGTGAACCTGTGTTTGTTTGGGTTATTCAGTGACCTGTAACAGTGAACCTGTGTTTGTTTGGGTTATTCAGTGACCTGTAACAGTGAACCTGTGTTTGTTTGGGTTATTCAGTGACCTGTAACAGTGAACCTGTGTTTGTTTGGGTTATTCAGTGACCTGTAACAGTGAACCTGTGTTTGTTTGGGTTATTCAGTGACCTGTAACAGTGAACCTGTGTTTGTTTGGGTTATTCAGTGACCTGTAACAGTGAACCTGTGTTTGTTTGGGTTATTCAGTGACCTGTAACAGTGAACCTGTGTTTGTTTGGGTTATTCAGTGACCTGTAACAGTGAACCTGTGTTTGTTTGGGTTATTCAGTGACCTGTAACAGTGAACCTGTGTTTGTTTGGGTTATTCAGTGACCTGTAACAGTGAACCTGTGTTTGTTTGGGTTATTCAGTGACCTGTAACAGTGAACCTGTGTTTGTTTGGGTTATTCAGTGACCTGTAACAGTGAACCTGTGTTTGTTTGGGTTATTCAGTGACCTGTAACAGTGAACCTGTGTTTGTTTGGGTTATTCAGTGACCTGTAACAGTGAACCTGTGTTTGTTTGGGTTATTCAGTGACCTGTAACAGTGAACCTGTGTTTGTTTGGGTTATTCAGTGACCTGTAACAGTGAACCTGTGTTTGTTTGGGTTATTCAGTGACCTGTAACAGTGAACCTGTGTTTGTTTGGGTTATTCAGTGACCTGTAACAGTGAACCTGTGTTTGTTTGGGTTATTCAGTGACCTGTAACAGTGAACCTGTGTTTGTTTGGGTTATTCAGTGACCTGTAACAGTGAACCTGTGTTTGTTTGGGTTATTCAGTGACCTGTAACAGTGAACCTGTGTTTGTTTGGGTTATTCAGTGACCTGTAACAGTGAACCTGTGTTTGTTTGGGTTATTCAGTGACCTGTAACAGTGAACCTGTGTTTGTTTGGGTTATTCAGTGACCTGTAACAGTGAACCTGTGTTTGTTTGGGTTATTCAGTGACCTGTAACAGTGAACCTGTGTTTGTTTGGGTTATTCAGTGACCTGTAACAGTGAACCTGTGTTTGTTTGGGTTATTCAGTGACCTGTAACAGTGAACCTGTGTTTGTTTGGGTTATTCAGTGACCTGTAACAGTGAACCTGTGTTTGTTTGGGTTATTCAGTGACCTGTAACAGTGAACCTGTGTTTGTTTGGGTTATTCAGTGACCTGTAACAGTGAACCTGTGTTTGTTTGGGTTATTCAGTGACCTGTAACAGTGAACCTGTGTTTGTTTGGGTTATTCAGTGACCTGTAACAGTGAACCTGTGTTTGTTTGGGTTATTCAGTGACCTGTAACAGTGAACCTGTGTTTGTTTGGGTTATTCAGTGACCTGTAACAGTGAACCTGTGTTTGTTTGGGTTATTCAGTGACCTGTAACAGTGAACCTGTGTTTGTTTGGGTTATTCAGTGACCTGTAACAGTGAACCTGTGTTTGTTTGGGTTATTCAGTGACCTGTAACAGTGAACCTGTGTTTGTTTGGGTTATTCAGTGACCTGTAACAGTGAACCTGTGTTTGTTTGGGTTATTCAGTGACCTGTAACAGTGAACCTGTGTTTGTTTGGGTTATTCAGTGACCTGTAACAGTGAACCTGTGTTTGTTTGGGTTATTCAGTGACCTGTAACAGTGAACCTGTGTTTGTTTGGGTTATTCAGTGACCTGTAACAGTGAACCTGTGTTTGTTTGGGTTATTCAGTGACCTGTAACAGTGAACCTGTGTTTGTTTGGGTTATTCAGTGACCTGTAACAGTGAACCTGTGTTTGTTTGGGTTATTCAGTGACCTGTAACAGTGAACCTGTGTTTGTTTGGGTTATTCAGTGACCTGTAACAGTGAACCTGTGTTTGTTTGGGTTATTCAGTGACCTGTAACAGTGAACCTGTGTTTGTTTGGGTTATTCAGTGACCTGTAACAGTGAACCTGTGTTTGTTTGGGTTATTCAGTGACCTGTAACAGTGAACCTGTGTTTGTTTGGGTTATTCAGTGACCTGTAACAGTGAACCTGTGTTTGTTTGGGTTATTCAGTGACCTGTAACAGTGAACCTGTGTTTGTTTGGGTTATTCAGTGACCTGTAACAGTGAACCTGTGTTTGTTTGGGTTATTCAGTGACCTGTAACAGTGAACCTGTGTTTGTTTGGGTTATTCAGTGACCTGTAACAGTGAACCTGTGTTTGTTTGGGTTATTCAGTGACCTGTAACAGTGAACCTGTGTTTGTTTGGGTTATTCAGTGACCTGTAACAGTGAACCTGTGTTTGTTTGGGTTATTCAGTGACCTGTAACAGTGAACCTGTGTTTGTTTGGGTTATTCAGTGACCTGTAACAGTGAACCTGTGTTTGTTTGGGTTATTCAGTGACCTGTAACAGTGAACCTGTGTTTGTTTGGGTTATTCAGTGACCTGTAACAGTGAACCTGTGTTTGTTTGGGTTATTCAGTGACCTGTAACAGTGAACCTGTGTTTGTTTGGGTTATTCAGTGACCTGTAACAGTGAACCTGTGTTTGTTTGGGTTATTCAGTGACCTGTAACAGTGAACCTGTGTTTGTTTGGGTTATTCAGTGACCTGTAACAGTGAACCTGTGTTTGTTTGGGTTATTCAGTGACCTGTAACAGTGAACCTGTGTTTGTTTGGGTTATTCAGTGACCTGTAACAGTGAACCTGTGTTTGTTTGGGTTATTCAGTGACCTGTAACAGTGAACCTGTGTTTGTTTGGGTTATTCAGTGACCTGTAACAGTGAACCTGTGTTTGTTTGGGTTATTCAGTGACCTGTAACAGTGAACCTGTGTTTGTTTGGGTTATTCAGTGACCTGTAACAGTGAACCTGTGTTTGTTTGGGTTATTCAGTGACCTGTAACAGTGAACCTGTGTTTGTTTGGGTTATTCAGTGACCTGTAACAGTGAACCTGTGTTTGTTTGGGTTATTCAGTGACCTGTAACAGTGAACCTGTGTTTGTTTGGGTTATTCAGTGACCTGTAACAGTGAACCTGTGTTTGTTTGGGTTATTCAGTGACCTGTAACAGTGAACCTGTGTTTGTTTGGGTTATTCAGTGACCTGTAACAGTGAACCTGTGTTTGTTTGGGTTATTCAGTGACCTGTAACAGTGAACCTGTGTTTGTTTGGGTTATTCAGTGACCTGTAACAGTGAACCTGTGTTTGTTTGGGTTATTCAGTGACCTGTAACAGTGAACCTGTGTTTGTTTGGGTTATTCAGTGACCTGTAACAGTGAACCTGTGTTTGTTTGGGTTATTCAGTGACCTGTAACAGTGAACCTGTGTTTGTTTGGGTTATTCAGTGACCTGTAACAGTGAACCTGTGTTTGTTTGGGTTATTCAGTGACCTGTAACAGTGAACCTGTGTTTGTTTGGGTTATTCAGTGACCTGTAACAGTGAACCTGTGTTTGTTTGGGTTATTCAGTGACCTGTAACAGTGAACCTGTGTTTGTTTGGGTTATTCAGTGACCTGTAACAGTGAACCTGTGTTTGTTTGGGTTATTCAGTGACCTGTAACAGTGAACCTGTGTTTGTTTGGGTTATTCAGTGACCTGTAACAGTGAACCTGTGTTTGTTTGGGTTATTCAGTGACCTGTAACAGTGAACCTGTGTTTGTTTGGGTTATTCAGTGACCTGTAACAGTGAACCTGTGTTTGTTTGGGTTATTCAGTGACCTGTAACAGTGAACCTGTGTTTGTTTGGGTTATTCAGTGACCTGTAACAGTGAACCTGTGTTTGTTTGGGTTATTCAGTGACCTGTAACAGTGAACCTGTGTTTGTTTGGGTTATTCAGTGACCTGTAACAGTGAACCTGTGTTTGTTTGGGTTATTCAGTGACCTGTAACAGTGAACCTGTGTTTGTTTGGGTTATTCAGTGACCTGTAACAGTGAACCTGTGTTTGTTTGGGTTATTCAGTGACCTGTAACAGTGAACCTGTGTTTGTTTGGGTTATTCAGTGACCTGTAACAGTGAACCTGTGTTTGTTTGGGTTATTCAGTGACCTGTAACAGTGAACCTGTGTTTGTTTGGGTTATTCAGTGACCTGTAACAGTGAACCTGTGTTTGTTTGGGTTATTCAGTGACCTGTAACAGTGAACCTGTGTTTGTTTGGGTTATTCAGTGACCTGTAACAGTGAACCTGTGTTTGTTTGGGTTATTCAGTGACCTGTAACAGTGAACCTGTGTTTGTTTGGGTTATTCAGTGACCTGTAACAGTGAACCTGTGTTTGTTTGGGTTATTCAGTGACCTGTAACAGTGAACCTGTGTTTGTTTGGGTTATTCAGTGACCTGTAACAGTGAACCTGTGTTTGTTTGGGTTATTCAGTGACCTGTAACAGTGAACCTGTGTTTGTTTGGGTTATTCAGTGACCTGTAACAGTGAACCTGTGTTTGTTTGGGTTATTCAGTGACCTGTAACAGTGAACCTGTGTTTGTTTGGGTTATTCAGTGACCTGTAACAGTGAACCTGTGTTTGTTTGGGTTATTCAGTGACCTGTAACAGTGAACCTGTGTTTGTTTGGGTTATTCAGTGACCTGTAACAGTGAACCTGTGTTTGTTTGGGTTATTCAGTGACCTGTAACAGTGAACCTGTGTTTGTTTGGGTTATTCAGTGACCTGTAACAGTGAACCTGTGTTTGTTTGGGTTATTCAGTGACCTGTAACAGTGAACCTGTGTTTGTTTGGGTTATTCAGTGACCTGTAACAGTGAACCTGTGTTTGTTTGGGTTATTCAGTGACCTGTAACAGTGAACCTGTGTTTGTTTGGGTTATTCAGTGACCTGTAACAGTGAACCTGTGTTTGTTTGGGTTATTCAGTGACCTGTAACAGTGAACCTGTGTTTGTTTGGGTTATTCAGTGACCTGTAACAGTGAACCTGTGTTTGTTTGGGTTATTCAGTGACCTGTAACAGTGAACCTGTGTTTGTTTGGGTTATTCAGTGACCTGTAACAGTGAACCTGTGTTTGTTTGGGTTATTCAGTGACCTGTAACAGTGAACCTGTGTTTGTTTGGGTTATTCAGTGACCTGTAACAGTGAACCTGTGTTTGTTTGGGTTATTCAGTGACCTGTAACAGTGAACCTGTGTTTGTTTGGGTTATTCAGTGACCTGTAACAGTGAACCTGTGTTTGTTTGGGTTATTCAGTGACCTGTAACAGTGAACCTGTGTTTGTTTGGGTTATTCAGTGACCTGTAACAGTGAACCTGTGTTTGTTTGGGTTATTCAGTGACCTGTAACAGTGAACCTGTGTTTGTTTGGGTTATTCAGTGACCTGTAACAGTGAACCTGTGTTTGTTTGGGTTATTCAGTGACCTGTAACAGTGAACCTGTGTTTGTTTGGGTTATTCAGTGACCTGTAACAGTGAACCTGTGTTTGTTTGGGTTATTCAGTGACCTGTAACAGTGAACCTGTGTTTGTTTGGGTTATTCAGTGACCTGTAACAGTGAACCTGTGTTTGTTTGGGTTATTCAGTGACCTGTAACAGTGAACCTGTGTTTGTTTGGGTTATTCAGTGACCTGTAACAGTGAACCTGTGTTTGTTTGGGTTATTCAGTGACCTGTAACAGTGAACCTGTGTTTGTTTGGGTTATTCAGTGACCTGTAACAGTGAACCTGTGTTTGTTTGGGTTATTCAGTGACCTGTAACAGTGAACCTGTGTTTGTTTGGGTTATTCAGTGACCTGTAACAGTGAACCTGTGTTTGTTTGGGTTATTCAGTGACCTGTAACAGTGAACCTGTGTTTGTTTGGGTTATTCAGTGACCTGTAACAGTGAACCTGTGTTTGTTTGGGTTATTCAGTGACCTGTAACAGTGAACCTGTGTTTGTTTGGGTTATTCAGTGACCTGTAACAGTGAACCTGTGTTTGTTTGGGTTATTCAGTGACCTGTAACAGTGAACCTGTGTTTGTTTGGGTTATTCAGTGACCTATAACATTGAACCTGTGTTTGTTTGGGTTATTCAGTGACCTATAACATTGAACCTGTGTTTGTTTGGGTTATTCAGTGACCTGTAACAGTGAACCTGTGTTTGTTTGGGTTATTCAGTGACCTGTAACAGTGAACCTGTGTTTGTTTGGGTTATTCAGTGACCTGTAACAGTGAACCTGTGTTTGTTTGGGTTATTCAGTGACCTGTAACAGTGAACCTGTGTTTGTTTGGGTTATTCAGTGACCTGTAACAGTGAACCTGTGTTTGTTTGGGTTATTCAGTGACCTGTAACAGTGAACCTGTGTTTGTTTGGGTTATTCAGTGACCTGTAACAGTGAACCTGTGTTTGTTTGGGTTATTCAGTGACCTGTAACAGTGAACCTGTGTTTGTTTGGGTTATTCAGTGACCTGTAACAGTGAACCTGTGTTTGTTTGGGTTATTCAGTGACCTGTAACAGTGAACCTGTGTTTGTTTGGGTTATTCAGTGACCTGTAACAGTGAACCTGTGTTTGTTTGGGTTATTCAGTGACCTGTAACAGTGAACCTGTGTTTGTTTGGGTTATTCAGTGACCTGTAACAGTGAACCTGTGTTTGTTTGGGTTATTCAGTGACCTATAACATTGAACCTGTGTTTGTTTGGGTTATTCAGTGACCTATAACATTGAACCTGTGTTTGTTTGGGTTATTCAGTGACCTATAACATTGAACCTGTGTTTGTTTGGGTTATTCAGTGACCTATAACATTGAACCTGTGTTTGTTTGGGTTATTCAGTGACCTATAACATTGAACCTGTGTTTGTTTGGGTTATTCAGTGACCTATAACATTGAACCTGTGTTTGTTTGGGTTATTCAGTGACCTGTAACAGTGAACCTGTGTTTGTTTGGGTTATTCAGTGACCTGTAACAGTGAACCTGTGTTTGTTTGGGTTATTCAGTGACCTGTAACAGTGAACCTGTGTTTGTTTGGGTTATTCAGTGACCTGTAACAGTGAACCTGTGTTTGTTTGGGTTATTCAGTGACCTGTAACAGTGAACCTGTGTTTGTTTGGGTTATTCAGTGACCTGTAACAGTGAACCTGTGTTTGTTTGGGTTATTCAGTGACCTGTAACAGTGAACCTGTGTTTGTTTGGGTTATTCAGTGACCTGTAACAGTGAACCTGTGTTTGTTTGGGTTATTCAGTGACCTGTAACAGTGAACCTGTGTTTGTTTGGGTTATTCAGTGACCTGTAACAGTGAACCTGTGTTTGTTTGGGTTATTCAGTGACCTGTAACAGTGAACCTGTGTTTGTTTGGGTTATTCAGTGACCTGTAACAGTGAACCTGTGTTTGTTTGGGTTATTCAGTGACCTGTAACAGTGAACCTGTGTTTGTTTGGGTTATTCAGTGACCTGTAACAGTGAACCTGTGTTTGTTTGGGTTATTCAGTGACCTGTAACAGTGAACCTGTGTTTGTTTGGGTTATTCAGTGACCTGTAACAGTGAACCTGTGTTTGTTTGGGTTATTCAGTGACCTGTAACAGTGAACCTGTGTTTGTTTGGGTTATTCAGTGACCTGTAACAGTGAACCTGTGTTTGTTTGGGTTATTCAGTGACCTGTAACAGTGAACCTGTGTTTGTTTGGGTTATTCAGTGACCTGTAACAGTGAACCTGTGTTTGTTTGGGTTATTCAGTGACCTGTAACAGTGAACCTGTGTTTGTTTGGGTTATTCAGTGACCTATAACATTGAACCTGTGTTTGTTTGGGTTATTCAGTGACCTATAACATTGAACCTGTGTTTGTTTGGGTTATTCAGTGACCTGTAACAGTGAACCTGTGTTTGTTTGGGTTATTCAGTGACCTGTAACAGTGAACCTGTGTTTGTTTGGGTTATTCAGTGACCTGTAACAGTGAACCTGTGTTTGTTTGGGTTATTCAGTGACCTGTAACAGTGAACCTGTGTTTGTTTGGGTTATTCAGTGACCTGTAACAGTGAACCTGTGTTTGTTTGGGTTATTCAGTGACCTGTAACAGTGAACCTGTGTTTGTTTGGGTTATTCAGTGACCTGTAACAGTGAACCTGTGTTTGTTTGGGTTATTCAGTGACCTATAACATTGAACCTGTGTTTGTTTGGGTTATTCAGTGACCTATAACATTGAACCTGTGTTTGTTTGGGTTATTCAGTGACCTATAACATTGAACCTGTGTTTGTTTGGGTTATTCAGTGACCTGTAACAGTGAACCTGTGTTTGTCTGGGTTATTTAGTGACCTGTAACAGTGAACCTGTGTTTGTTTGGGTTATTCAGTGACCTGTAACAGTGAACCTATGTTTGTTTGGGTTATTCAGTGACCTGTAACAGTGAACCTGTGTTTGTTTAGGTTATTCCGTGACCTATAACAGTGAATCTGTGTTCGTCTGGGTTATTCAGTGACCTGTAACAGTGAATCTGTGTTAGTTTGGGTTATTCAGTGACCTGTAACAGTGAACCTGTGTTTGTTTGGGTTATTCAGTGACCTGTAACAGTGAACCTGTGTTTGTTTAGGTTATTCCGTGACCTATAACAGTGAATCTGTGTTCGTCTGGGTTATTCAGTGAAGTATAATAGTGAACCTGTTTTTGTTTAGGTTAGTCAGTGACCTATAACAGTGAACCTGTGTTTGTTTGGGTTATTCAGTGATCTGTAACAGTGAATCTGTGTTAGTTTGGGTTATTCAGTGACCTGTAACAGTGAACCTGTGTTCATCTGGGTTAATCGGTGACCTGTAACAGTGAACCTGTGTTTGTTTGGGTTATTCAGTGACCTGTAACAGTGCACCTGTGTTTGTTTGGGTTATTCAGTGTTCTGTAACAGTGAATCTGTGTTAGTTTGGGTTATTCAGTGTTCTGTAACAGTGGACCTGTGTTTGTTTGGGTTATTCAGTGACCTGTAACAGTGAACCTGTGTTTGTCTAGGTTATTCCGTGACCTATAACAGTGAATCTGTGTTCGTCTGGGTTATTCAGTGAAGTATAACAGTGAACCTGTGTTTGTTTAGGTTATTCAGTGACCTATAACAGTGAACCTGTGTTTGTTTGGGTTATTCAGTGACCTGTAACAGTGAACCTGTGTTCGTCTGAGTTATTCAGTGACCTATAACAGTGAACCTGTGTTCGTCTGGGTTATTCAGTGACCTGTAACAGTGAACCTGTGTTCGTCTGCGTTATTCAGTGTTCTGTAACAGTGAACCTGTGTTCGTCTGAGTTATTCAGTGACCTGTAACAGTGAACCTGTGTTCATCTGGGTTAATCGGTGACCTGTAACAGTGAACCTGTGTTTGTTTGGGTTATTCAGTGACCTGTAACAGTGAACCTGTGTTCGTCTGAGTTATTCA
>NW_025214001.1:36963-38000 GCF_004010195.1 Chiloscyllium plagiosum | reverse complement strand
AAAAGTTGAAATCTTAAAAGGGATTTTATAAATAAACTATTTTTGAGAGATTTGATTCAGGATAAATCACAACTTTATGAAATGAAACTTCAATGTTAAAATTTAAAAAATTGAACATTTAATAATAAATCACATCTTCTCACTTTAGGAAACTAAAAATAGCTGTTAGCGTCTGCAAACAATAAGCTGCAATGCTGTAACAACTTAGAAATCATGCAAAACAACAGCAAATATGTCAATATCAAATCAACGAATGACCAATCAGTCCGGAAACCAGGACCACTTCTGTCTGACTTCCATGAATTGTGCTGGAAGTGGAAGAAAACACAAGCACAGGAACGATGGAAATAAGGAGAAGTCATTCACAACACAAAAACCACCTCGAAATAAAAACTTACTTGTGTCGGTTTTTCCCCTTCCCTATCGTTGTTATTGAGAAATGTTGAGTTACAGCGTATCTCAGAGTGCAGCAGTCATACCCTGCTTGTGACTGTGTCCAGCGCTGCACCACAGGCACTACATTGCACAATGCACCCACTTTCTGGGAGCTTTAACAATGACGTAATTTCTTTTGGAGCGGAAGCGAGTCCTGGAATTAAGGCGCGATGGTAGCCGGGAATTGTAGTCCTGATCTCGTTCGCGCAAGCGCACCAGCATGACCCCACAGGGTTTTTGTCTTCGAGGAGTTCTGCGGGCAGTGGAATTTTGATACATTACTGTCAATTTTGTTGTGTGTTTTTTCTCCCTTGTGTTCTTCAACTCTCATGCTTCTTTGTCACTCTACCAATGATATTGAATTTTGTTAGGGTGCAAATCTCTCGTCACAGGATATCTTTCAAATTCGAGGCTTTGGTGAATTAAGTTTTGGTATGATTCGGAGATGCCGGTGTTGGACTGGGGTGTACAAAGTTAAAAATCACACAACACCAGGTTATAGTCCAACAGGTTTAATTGGAAGCACACGAGCTTTCGGAGTGACACTCCTTCACCTGATGGCGTCGCTCCGAAAGCTAGTGCTTCCAATTAAACCTGTTGGA